>NW_027137023.1:0-292414 GCF_040869045.1 Eurosta solidaginis | reverse complement strand
AGGTCGCTTTTTATTCTTGTATTTATTATGTGTTCCAAATATGGACCAAATCGGACCACAAATATGATTTTTTTGAGAATCACGATCTTTGCGCTACCTAGCGGCGATTTTTTCATAGGCCGCTTTCTATTCTTGTATATATTATGTGTTCCAAATATGGACCAAATCGGACCACAAATATGATTTTTTTGAGAATAACGATCTTTGCGCTACCTAGCGGCGATTTTTTCATAGGCCGCTTTCTATTCTTGTATATATTATGTGCTCCAAATATGAGCCAAATCGGACCACAAACACGATTTTTTGAATATCTCGAACCTTGCGCCACCTAGCGACGATTTTTTTACATGTCGCTTTCTATTGTTGTATGTATTATGTGTTCCAACTATGAGCCAAATGGGATCACAAACACGATTTTTGTGAATATCTCGACCCTTGCTCCACCTAGCGGCGTTTTTTTCACAGGTCGCTTTCTATACTTGTATGTATCATGTGTTCCAAATATGAGCCAAATCGGACAACAAATATGACTTTTGTGAATATCTGGACCCTTGCTCCACCTGGCGGCGAATTTTTTTCAAGGTCGCTTTCTATTCTTGTGTGTATTATGTGTTTCAAATATGAGCCAAATCGGACCACAAATACGGTTTTTGTGTATATCTCGATCCTTGCGCCACCTAGCGGCGATTTTTTCATAAGTAGGTTTCTATTCTTGTATGTATTATGTGTTCCAAATATGAGCCAAATGGGATCACAAACACGATTTTTTTGAATATCTCGAACCTTGTGCCACCTAGCGGCGATTTTTTTACAGGTCGCTTTCTATTGTTGTATGTATTATGTGTTCCAAATATGAGCCAAATGGGATCACAAATACGATTTTTGTGAATATCTCGACCCTTGCTCCACCTAGCTGCGATTTTTCACAGGTCGCTTTCTATTCTTGCATGTATCATGCGTTCCAAATATGAGCCAAATCGGACAACAAATACGACTTTTGTGAATATCTCGACCCTTGCTACACTTAGCGGCGAATTTTTTCACAGGTCGCTTTCTATTCTTGTATGCATTATGTGTTCCAAATATGAGCCAAATCGGACCACAAATACGGTTTTTGTGAATATCTCGATCCTTGCGCCACTTAGCGGCGCTTTTTTCATAAGTAGCTTTCTATTCTTGTATGTATTAGTTGTTCCAAATATGAGCCAAATCGGACCACAAATACGGTTTTTGTGAATATCTCGATCCTTGCGCCACCTAGCGGTGATTTTTTACAGGTCGCTTTCTATTGTTGTATGTATTATGTGTTCCAAATATGAGCCAAATCGGCCACAAATACGGTTTTTGTGAATATCTCGATCCTTGCGCCACCTAGCGGCGATTTTTTCATAAGTAGCTTTCTATTCTTGTATGTATTATGTGTTCCAAATATGAGCCAAATCGGACCACAAATACGGTTTTTGTGAATATCTCGATCCTTGCGCCACCTAGCGGCGATTGTTTACAGGTCGCTTTCTATTGTTGTATGTATTATGTGTTCCAAATATGAGCCAAATCGAACCACAAATACGGTTTTTGTGAATATCTCGATCCTTGCTACACCTAGCGGCGAATTTTTCATAAGTAGCTTTCTATTCTTGTATGTATTATGTGTTCCAAATATGAGCCAAATCGGACCACAAATACGGTGTTTGTGAATATCTCGATCCTTGCGCCACCTAGCGGCGATTTTTTCATAGGTCGCTTTCCATTCTTGTATGTATTATGTGTTCCAAATATGAACCAAATTGGACCACAAATAAGATTTTTGTTTATACGTTGTTACGAGCCCCTTCAGCCTCTTACTTAAGATGGGCTTGCTTAGCATGTTAGTAAAAGTGGTGTGTGCACTGGCATTAGTACGGGAGCTTCAGCCTGGGGAGGGTTCGAAACACCTTTACTGAACCAAGCCATCATCCTTCAGCTTGGGGGCCGAACAAGAACTTAAATGTTGCACACTAACGAAAAGCTACCGGAAAGCCTGAGTACCACCCACTATGCCTGGAAAACCCCATACCTAGCAGCGCGTATCTTATTTTGGCGGCTGTTCTTAACCCACCCTACCATGGCTTTACAGCTGTTAATAAAGCCCCAATAAATCCACCCACACTAACTATGGAATCAGAACAACGCAATTAAGTTTACAATTCCATAATTACAAATATTTATTAAAGCTCAATTCATTCTTCTTATATTCTAATAGAAGCTTCAAAATAGGTATAATGCTAACACTAAGATTACAATTAATCCTAAAGTACTAACATTTATTTGTTTGGGGGTATCAATCAGCTGACCAAAACCAACCTACCTCAACCATACATACATAAGGTATTCCATAGGCTAACGACCTTGTCATTCTCGTAGACTTGTGGCTTATTCAGAAAAAAATAATAGAGAGGGAAGAAAAACCCACTCTAACTCCCTTTGGTTTGCAAAGCAGAGATCTCAGCAATCCATTCAAAGATAGAAATTAATGATACAAAAAAAAACTAAGTTGACGTGCATATATAGATATGTATGAACTTATGTGCAATTTGGCGCACGCAAAAAAAAACAAAAATATAATGCATCTACGTACATACATAACTAATATGTATGTAAGTACATGTGTAACTAAGCACCTTCTCTGGTTTGCTAAAATAGTTGGTGGACAAAAGGACTTAAATTCACTTACATGCTTTTGTCGTTATGTACCCATTTGCTTAGTCCAACGCTGTCCCACGAAGCGAAGAAGGCCTTCCTTGCTTTGTATGAAGCGGCTGGTACGCGATCGTAAGCTTAACCCTATGGAAGAATCGTTAGGGATAGGGAAGATTTCATCAAACCAACAAAAAAAAGCCTGCGATATAATTAATCTTAAAAACCGACTGGGGCTATTTTTAGGCCATGCATTGTATGACTGGTGTGCGAAGGTCGCTTAAAAAGTATCAAAGATTAATCGCCGCCGGCATGAGCGCAGACAAATGAAAAACTGAGAGATTCTAAGAGAATTTCCAAGTTTTTGTCAAAGTAAGAGTTTTAGTAAGTTTAATGTGCCTTTCGGTTTTCTCTCGAAAAAGTAAACAGAAAGTGGGTAAATGGAATGAAAAGTTATGACATTTTGTGGAACTAGGTCAGTTTTAGCAGCGCTCATATGGTATTCTATGTAAACGTACATAGAATAATTCTGTTAATAACAGGTTGTTTAACATATTTGCATATAAAAAGAAATGTTCTTAATCAAATTAAATATCCGACGGCAAATTTGAGATCTAGGTTGAAGGTAAGTATAAAGAGTAGCTTAACTGGAAGTATGAAGATACTTGGTATATCTTAAGGGTAAGTAGTAAACTAATGTATTAACCGTATATTTAATTTCAAATTCATTTCAGCTTAAGTAAAATTTTAAATTCGTTTTTTTCCCTTTTTTTTTTTTGATAAATATATGGTTATACCTATCCACCTGTGTAATTAACATGCAGCAACATAGTTACAAACTAATAGGTCTTTTTAGCTAGCTTTACACAAGGGAACTCAGACTTTAGGTTCAAAGGTAGGTATTACTAAATTAAATTAGGTTAGGATAATTTTAGATCGGCATGCTAACCATCTTTCTAGATGCATATGCGGTTTTAAATCTATTTACTGTCCTAGTTTCTTTTCTAGCGACCACGCATCGCTAGAATAATATTGAACTATGGGAGTTAAAGTAAATTGATTATTTTATGTATGATTGGGTTTCATAATTTGCGACTATATAACTTGATGTATTTTAAGCGCCTAATTGGGTCGTGTTTTGAGGGGTTAGCCGCATGCAACTCGATGGGGGCTCCTGCACCCGTCTTCCAGCGTTCCGCTCGCTAATCTTCTCCAGTGTATGTGCAGTAGGTATTTGTCTGCAAGGGTACCGAATTTTAATTCCCATTCGTTGTTTAAAATACTAACACTACCCGTCAGCACTAAAATACACGGACACTATGTTATAGGATGTCACTGCGTTCTTACCTAATTTCTGGGCCGGATCTTTTGCAGGAATTGATGATTTTGTGTTGGTGTGTTCGATCTACCGTGGGTAACGTCCTACGAAAACACTCGCGAATTTAGACGCCTTACTAGGTTTAACTTAAAATTGAACACTCGACCCGGACTTAAATTTCTGCACCAGATGTTTACCGCACGGTAGTTCCTCAGGAAAAGAAAGAGCTGAGCTCCGGAAATCGCTCAAGACCCATATGGTTATCATTGACGTCTTGATTATCGATATATGTATTTTGTTATCAAAAATCATATGCAAGCATTGACAGACGGCCGGAAGTTGAGTTTAGACTAGTGTTAGATGATACAGAGTGTTACAGAGTCATGAAACTTGTAATAAGAAAAATCAAAAGCATAAAAAGAAAAAAAAATTTAAATGAAAAGATGGAAAGTATGGTTGGTGCTGAAGTGTTCATGTACCCAGGGTACAACGTCAATCCTTGCGCCAACTAGCGGCGCTTTTTTCATAGGTCGCTTTCTATTCTTGTATCTATAATGTGTTCCAGATATGAGCGGAATCGGACCACAAACAGGATTTTTGTGAGCATCTCGACCCTTGCTCCACCTGGCGGCGATTTTTTCACAGGTAGCTTTCTATCCTTGCATGTATTATGTGTTCCAAATATGAGCCAAATCGGACCACAAATATGACTTTTTTGAATATTTCGACCCATTGCTCCACCTAGCGGCGTTTTTTTTCACAGGTCGCTTTCTATTCTTGTATGTATTATGTGTTCCAAATATGAGCCAAATGGGATCACAAATACGATTTTTGTGAATATCTCGAACCTTGCGCCACCTAGCGGCGATTTTTTTACAGGTCGCTTTATATTGTTGTATGTATTATGTGTTCCAAATATGAGCCAAATGGCCAAAAATACGGTTTTTGTGAATATCTCGTCCCTTGCCCCACCTGGCGGCTATTTTTTTCACAGATCGCGTTCTATTCTTGTATATATTATGTGTTCCAAATATGAGCCAAATGGGATCACAAATACGATTTTTGTGAATATCTCGAACCTTGCGCCACCTAGCTGCGATTTTTTTACAGGTCGCTTTATATTGTTGTATGTATTATGTGTTCCAAATATGAGCCAAATGGGATCACAAATACGATTTTTGTGTATATCTCGACCCTTGCTCCACCTAGCGTAGATTTTTTTCACAGGTCACTTTCTATTATTGTATGTATTATGTGTGCCAAATATGAGCCAAATCGGACCATAAATATGACTTTTATGAATATTTCGACCCTTGCTCCACCTAGTGGCGATTTTTTTTACAGGTCGCTTTCTATCCTTGTATGTATTATGTGCTCCAAATATGAGCCAAATCGAACCACAAACAGGATTTTTGTGAATATTTCGATCCTTGCGCCACATAGCGGCGATATTTTTACAGGTCGCTTTCTATTGTTGTATGTATTATGTGTTCCAAATATGAGCCAAATGGGATTACAAATACGATTTTTGTGAATATCTCGACCTTGCTCCACCTAGCGGAGATTTTTTTCACAGGTCGCTTTCTATTCTTGTATTTATTAGGTGTTCCCAATATGAGCCAAATCGGCCCACAAATATGACTTTTGTGAATATCTCGACCCTTGCTCCACCTGGCGGCGATTTTTTCACAGGTAGCTTTCTATTCTTGTATGTATTATGTGTTCCAAATATGAGCCAAATCGGACCGCAAATACGGTTTTTGTGAATATCTCGATCTTTGCGCCACCTAGCGGCGATTTTTTACAGCTCGCTTTCTATTGTCGTATGTATTATGTGTTCCAAATATGAGCCAAATGGGATCACAAATACGATTTTTGTGAATATCTCGACCCTTGCTCAACCTAGCGGCGATTTTTTCACAGGTCGCTTTCTATTCTTGTATGTATTATGTGTTCCAAATATGAGCCAAATCGGACCACAAATATGACTTTTGTGAATATCTCGACCTTTGCTCCACCTGGCAGCGATTTTTTTCACAGGTCGCTTTCTATTCTTGTATGTATTATGTGTTCCAAATATGAGCCAAATCGGATCACAAATACGATTTTTGTTAATTTCTCGATCCTTGCGCCACCTAGCGTAGATTTTTTTAACAGGTCACTTTCTATTCTTGTATGTATCATGTGTGCCAAATATGAGCCAAATCGGACCACAAATGTGACTTTTGTGAATATCTCGACCCTTGCCCCACCTGGCGGTTATTTTTTCCACAGAGCGCCACCCAGCGGCGATTTTTTCATAGGTCGCTTTCTATTCTTGTATGTATTATGTGTTCCAATTATGAGCCAAATCGGACCACAAATACGGTTTTTGTGAATATCTCGATCCTTGCGCCACCTAGCGGCGATTTTTCCATAGGTCGCTTTCTATTCTTGTATGTATTATGTGTTCCAAATATGAGCAAAATCGGACCACAAATATGACTTTTTTGAATATTTCGACCCATTGCTCCACCTAGCGGCGATTTTTTTCACAGGTCGCTTTCTATTCTTGTATGTATAATGTGTTCCAAATATGAGCCAAATGGGATCACAAATACGATTTTTGTGAATATCTCGAACCTTGCGCCACCTAGCGGCGATTTTTTTACAGGTCGCTTTCTATTGTTGTATGTATTATGTGTTCCAAATATGATCCAAATGGGATCACAAATACGATTTTTGTGAATATCTCGACCCTTGCTCCACCTAGCGTAGATTTTTTTCACAGGTCGCTTTCTATTCTTGTATTTATTAGGTGTTCCCAATATGAACCAAATCGGACCACAAATATGACTTTTGTGAATATCTCGACCCTTGCGCCACCTAGCGGAGATTTTTTCACAGGTAGCTTTCTATTATTGTATGTATTATGTGTGCCAAATATGAGCCAAATCGGACCATAAATATGACTTTTATGAATATTTCGACCCTTGCTCCACCTAGCGGGGTTTTTTTTTACAGGTCGCTTTCTATCCTTGTATGTATTATGTGCTCCAAATATGAGCCAAATCGGACCACAAACAGGATTTTTGTGAATATTTCGATCCTTACGCCACATAGCGGCGCTTTTTTACAGGTCGCTTTCTATTGTTGTATGTATTATGTGTTCCAAATATGAGCCAAATGGGATTACAAATACGATTTTTGTGAATATCTCGACCTTGCTCCACCTAGCGGCGATTTTTTTCACAGGTCGCTTTCTATTCTTGTATTTATTAGGTGTTCCCAATATGAGCCAAATCGGACCACAAATATGACTTTTGTGAATATCTCGACCCTTGCTCCACCTGGCGGCGATTTTTTCACAGGTAGCTTTCTATTCTTGTATGTGTTATGTGTTCCAAATATGAGCCAAATCGGACCACAAAAAAACGGTTTTTGTGAATATCTCGATCCTTGCGCCACCTAGCGGCGATTTTTTACAGGTCGCTTTCTATTGTTGTATGTATTATGTGTTCCAAATATGAGCCAAATGGGATCACAAAAACGATTTTTGTGAATATCTCGACCCTTGCTCAACCTAGCGGCGATTTTTTCACAGGTCGCTTTCTATTCTTGTATGTATTATGTGTTTTAAATATGAGCCAAATCGGACCACAAATATGACTTTTGTGAATATCTCGAACCTTGTGCCACCTAGCGGCGATTTTTTTACAGGTCGCTTTCTATTGTTGTATTTATTATGTGTTCCAAATATGAGCCAAATGGGATCACAAATACGATTTATGTGAATATCTCGACCCTTGCTCCACCTAGCGGCGATTTTTTTCACAGGTCGCTTTCTATTCTTGCATGTATCATGTGTACCAAATATGAGCCAAATCGGACAACAAATATGACTTTTGTGAATATCTCGACCCTTGCTACACCTAGCGGCGAATTTTTTTCACAGGTCGCTTTCTATTCTTGTATGTATTATGTGTTCCAAATATGAGAAAAATGGGATCACAAACACGATTTTTTTGAATATCTCGAACCTTACGCCACCTAGCGGCGATTTTTTTACAGGTCGCTTTCTATTGTTGTATTTATTATGTGTTCCAAATATGAGCCAAATGGGATCACAAACACGATTTTTGTGAATATCTCGACCCTTGCTCCACCTAGCGGCGATTTTTTTCATAGCTCGCTTTCTATTCTTGTGTGTATTATGTGTTCCAAATATGAGCCAAATCGGACCACAAATATGACTTTTGTGAATATCTCGACCCTTGCTTCACCTGGCGGCGATTTTTTCACAGGTCGCTTTCTATTCTTGTATGTATTATGTGTTCCAAATATGAGCCAAATGGGATCACAAACACGATTTTTTTGAATATCTCGAACCTTACGCCACCTAGCGGCGATTTTTTTACAGATCGCTTTCTATTGTTGTATTTATTATACGTTCCAAATATGAGCCAAATGGGATTACAAACACGATTTTTGTGAATATCTCGATCCTTGCGCCACCTAGCGGCGATTTTTTTACAGGTCGCTTTCTATTGTTGTATGTATTATGTGTTCCAAATATGAGCCAAATGGGATCACAAATACGATTTTTGTGAATATCTCGACCCTTGCTCCACCTAGCGGCGATTTTTTCACAGGTCGCTTTCTATTCTTGTATTTATTAGGTGTTCCCAATATGAGCCAAATCGGACCACAAATATGACTTTTGTGAATATCTCGACCCTTGCTCCACCTGGCGGCGATTTTTTCACAGGTCGCTTTCTATTCTTGTATGTATTATGTGTTTCAAATATGAGCCAAATCGGACCACAAATACGGTTTTTGTGAATATCTCGATCCTTGCGCCACCTAGCGGCGATTTTTTTACAGGTCGCTTTCTATTGTTGTATGTATTATGTGTTCCAAATATAAGCCAAATGGGATCACAAATACGATTTTTGTGAATATCTCGACCCTTGCTCAACCTAGCGGCGCTTTTTTCACAGGTCGCTTTCTATTCTTGTATGTATTATGTGTTCCAAATATGAGCCAAATCGGACCACAAATATGACTTTTGTGAATATCTCGACCTTTGCTCCACCTGGCAGCGCTTTTTTTCACAGTTCGCTTTCTATTCTTGTATGTATTATGTGTTCCAAATATGAGCCAATTCGGACCACAAATAGGATTTTTGTGAATATTTCGATCCTTGCGCCACCTGGCGGCGATTTTTTTATAGGTCGCTTTCTATACTTGTGTGTATTTTGTGTTCCGTATATGAGCCAAATCGGACCCCAAATACGATTTTTGTGATTATTTCGATCCTTGCGCCACCTAGCGGCGCTTTTTTTCATAGCTCGCTTTCTATTCTTGTATGTATTATGTGTTCCAAATATAAGCCAAATCGGATCACAAGTATGACTTTTGTGAATATCTCGACCCTTGCTTCACCTGGCGGCGATTTTTTCACAGTTCGCTTTCTGTTCTTGTATGTATTATGTATTCCAAATATGAGCCAAATGGGATCACAAACACGATTATTTTGAATATCTCGAACCTTGCGCCACCTAGCGGCGATTTTTTTACAGGTCGCTTTCTATTCTTGTATGTATCATGTGTTCCAAATATGAGCCAAATAGGACAACAAATATGACTTTTGTGAATATCTGTACCCTTGCTCCACCAGGCGGCGAATTTTTTTCACAGGTCGCTTTCTATTCTTGTGTGTATTATGTGTTTCAAATTAGAGCCAAATCGGACCACAAATACGGTTTTTGTGAATATCTCGATCCTTGCGCCACCTAGCGGCGCTTTTTCATAAGTAGGTTTCTATTCTTGTATGTATTATGTGTTCCAAATATGAGCCAAATGGGATCACAAACCCGATTTTTTTGAATATCTCGAACCTTGTGCCACCTAGCGGCGATTTTTTTACAGGTTGCTTTCTATTGTTGTATGTATTATGTGTTCCAAATATGAGCCAAATGGGATCACAAATACGATTTTTGTGAATATCTCGACTCTTGCTCCACCTAGCGGCGATTTTTTTCACAGGTCGCTTTCTATTCTTGCATGTATCATGTGTTCCAAATATGAGCCAAATCGGACAACAAATATGACTTTTGTGAATATCTCGACCCTTGCTACACCTAGCGGCGAATTTTTTCCACAGGTCGCTTTCTATTCTTGTATGTATATGTGTTCCAAATATAAGCCAAATCGGACCACAAATACGGTTTTTGTGAATATCTCGATCCTTGCGCCACCTAGCGGCGATTTTTTCATAAGTAGCTTTCTATTCTTGTATGTATTATGTGTTCCAAATATGAGCCAAATCGGACCACAAATATGACTTTTATGAATATTTCGACCCTTGCTCCACCTAGCGGCGATTTTTTCACAGGTCGCTTTCTATTCTTGTATGTATTTTGTGTTCCAAATATGAGCCAAATCGGACCACAAACAGAACTTTTGTGAATATTTGGATCCTTGCGCCAGCTAGCGGCGATTTTTTTTAAAGCTCGCTTTCTATTCTTGTACGTATTATGTGTTCCAAATATGACCCAAATCGACCACAAACAAGAGTTTTGTGAATATCTCAATCCTTGCGCCACCTAGCGGTGATTTTTTCATAGGTCGCCTTCTATTCTTGTACGTATTATGTGTTCCAAATAAGAGTCAAATCGACCACAAACACGATTTTTGTGAATATCTTGATCCTTGCGCCACCTAGTAAGGATTTTTTATAGGTCGCTTTCTATCCTTGAATGTATTATGTGTTCCAAATATGAGCCAAATCGGACCACACACAGGATTTTTGTGAATATTTCGATCCTTGCGCCACATAGCGGCGATTGTTTTAATAGGTCGCTTTCTATCCTTGTGTGTATTATGTGTTCCGGATATGAGCCAAATCGGACCACAAATACAATTTTTATTATTATTTCGATTCTTGAGCCAAATCGGACCTCAAATACGATTTTTGTGATTATATCGATCCTTGCGCCATCTAGCGGTGATTTTTTTCATAGCTCGCTTTCTATTCTTGTATGTATTATGTGTTCCAAATATGAGCCAAATCGGACCACAAATATGACTTTTGTGAATATCTCGACCCTTGCTTCACCTGGCGGCGCTTTTTTCACAGGTCGCTTTCTATTCTTGTGTGTATTATGTGTTTCAAATATGAGCCAAATCGGACCACAAATACGGTTTTTGTGAATATCTCGATCCTTGCGCCACCTAGCGGCGATTTTTTCATAAGTAGGTTTCTATTCTTGTATGTATTATGTGTTCCAAATATGAGCCAAATGGGATCACAAACACGATTTTTTTGAATATCTCGAACCTTGTGCCACCTAGCGGCGATTTTTTTACAGGTCGCTTTCTATTGTTGTAGTTATTATGTGTTCCAAATATGAGCCAAATCGGACCACAAATATGACTTTCATGAATATTTCGACCCTTGCTCCACCTAGCGGCGATTTTTTCACAGGTCGCTTTCTATTCTTGTATGTATTTTGTGTTCCAAATATGAGCCAAATCGGACCACAAAAACGGTTTTTGTGAATATCCCGATCCTTGCGCCACCTAGCGGCGAATTCTTCATAGGTCGCTTTCTATTCATATATGTATTATGTGTTCCAAATATGGACCAAATCGGACCACAAATATGATTTTTTTGAGAATCACGATCTTTGCGCCACCTAGCGGCGATTTTTTCATGGGCCGCTTTCTATTCTTGTATGTATTATGTGTTCCAAATATGAGGCAAATCGGACCACAAATAAGTTTTTGGTGATTATTTCGATCCTTGCGCCACCTAGCGGCTATTTTTTTCATAGGTCGCTTTCCATCCTTGTATGTATTATGTGTTCCAAATATGAGCCAAATCGGACCACAAACAGAACTTTTGTGAATATTTGGATCCTTGCGCCAGCTAGCGGCGATTTTTTTTATAGCTCGCTTTCTATTCTTGTACGTATTATGTGTTCCAAATATGACCCAAATCGACCACAAACAAGAGTTTTGTGAATATCTCGACCCTTGCTTCACCTGGCGGCGCTTTTTTCACAGGTCGCTTTCTATTCTTGTGTGTATTATGTGTTTCAAATATGAGCCAAATCGGACCACAAATACGGTTTTTGTGAATATCTCGATCCTTGCGCCACCTAGCGGCGATTTTTTCATAAGTAGGTTTCTATTCTTGTATGTATTATGTGTTCCAAATATGAGCCAAATGGGATCACAAACACGATTTTTTTGAATATCTCGAACCTTGTGCCACCTAGCGGCGATTTTTTTACAGGTCACTTTCTATTGTTGTAGTTATTATGTGTTCCAAATATGAGCCAAATGGGATCACAAACACGATTTTTGTGAATATCTCGACCCTTGCTCCACCTAGCGGCGATTTTTTCATAAGAAGGTTTCTATTCTTGTATGTATTATGTGTTCCAAATATGAGCCAAATGGGATCACAAACACGATTTTTTTTGAATATCTCGAACCTTGTGCCACCTAGCGGCGATTTTTTTACAGGTCACTTTCTATTGTTGTATTTATAATGTGTTCCAAATATGAGCCAAATGGGATCACAAATACGATTTATGTGAATATCTCGACCCTTGCTCCACCTAGCGGCGCTTTTTTCACAGGTCGCTTTCTATTCTTGCATGTATCATGTGTTCCAAATATGAGCCAAATCGGACAACAAATATGACTTTTGTGAATATCTCGACCCTTGCTACACCTAGCGGCGAATTTTTTTCACAGGTCGCTTTCTATTCTTGTATGTATTATGTGTTCCAAATATGAGAAAAATGGGATCACAAACACGATTTTTTTGAATATCTCGAACCTTACGCCACTTAGCGGCGATTTTTTTAGAGGTCGCTTTCTATTGTTGTATTTATTATGTGTTCCAAATATGAGCCAAATGGGATCACAAACACGATTTTTGTGAATATCTCGACCCTTGCTCCACCTAGCGGCGATTTTTTTCATAGCTCGCTTTCTATTCTTGTATTTATTATGTGTTCCAAATATGAGCCAAATCGGACCACAAATATGACTTTTGTGAATATCTCGACCCTTGCTTCACCTGGCGGCGATTTTTTCACAGGTCGCTTTCTATTCTTGTATGTATTATGTGTTCCAAATATGAGCCAAATGGAATCACAAACACGATTTTTTTGAATATCTCGAACCTTACGCCACCTAGCGGCGATTTTTTTACAGATCGCTTTCTATTATTGTATTTATTATGTGTTCCAAATATGAGCCAAATGGGATTACAAACACGATTTTTGTGAAAATCTCGATCCTTGCGCCACCTAGCGGCGATTTTTTTACAGGTCGCTTTCTATTGTTGTATGTATTATGTGTTCCAAATATGAGCCAAATGGGATCACAAATACGATTTTTGTGAATATCTCGACCCTTGCTCAACCTAGCGGCGCTTTTTTCACAGGTCGCTTTCTATCCTTGTATGTATTATGTGTTCCAAATATGAGCCAAATCGGACCACAAATATGACTTTTGTGAATATCTCGACCTTTGCTCCACCTGGCAGCGCTTTTTTTCACAGTTCGCTTTCTATTCTTGTATGTATTATGTGTTCCAAATATGAGCCAAATCGGACCACAAATAGGATTTTTGTGAATATTTCGATCCTTGCGCCACCTGGCGGCGATTTTTTTATAGGTCGCTTTCTATACTTGTGTGTATTGTGTGTTCCGTATATGAGCCAAATCGGACCCCAAATATGATTTTTGTGATTATTTCGATCCTTGCGCCACCTAGCGGCGATTTTTTTTATAGCTCGCTTTCTATTCTTGTATGTATTATGTGTTCCAAATATGAGCCAAATCGGATCACAAGTATGACTTCTGTGAATATCTCGACCCTTGCTTCACCTGGCGGCGATTTTTTCACAGGTCGCTTTCTGTTCTTGTATGTATTATGTATTCCAAATATGAGCCAAATGGGATCACAAACACGATTTTTTTGAATATCTCGAACCTTGCGCCACCTAGTGGCGCTTTTTTCACAGGTCGGTTTCTATTCTTGTATGTATCATGTGTTCCAAATATGAGCCAAATCGGACAACAAATATGACTTTTGTGAATATCTGTACCCTTGCTCCACCAGGCGGCGAATTTTTTTCACAGGTCGCTTTCTATTCTTGTGTGTATTATGTGTTTCAAATTAGAGCCAAATCGGACCACAAATACGGTTTTTGTGAATATCTCGATCCTTGCGCCACCTAGCGGCGATTTTTTCATAAGTAGGTTTCTATTCTTGTATGTATTATGTGTTCCAAATATGAGCCAAATGGGATCACAAACACGATTTTTTTGAATATCTCGAACCTTGTGCCACCTAGCGGCGATTTTTTTACAGGTCGCTTTCTATTGTTGTATGTATTATGTGTTCCAAATATGAGCTAAATGGGATCACAAATACGATTTTTGTGAATATCTCGACTCTTGCTCCACCTAGCGGCGATTTTTTTCACAGGTCGCTTTCTATTCTTGCATGTATCATGTGTTCCAAATATGAGCCAAATCGGACAACAAATATGACTTTTGTGAATATCTCGACCCTTGCTACATCTAGCGGCGAATTTTTTCCACAGGTCGCTTTCTATTCTTGTATGTATATGTGTTCCAAATATGAGCCAAATCGGACCACAAATAAGGTTTTTGTGAATATCTCGATCCTTGCGCCACCTGGCGGCGATTTTTTCATAAGTAGCTTTCTATTCTTGTATGTATTATGTGTTCCAAATATGAGCCAAATCGGACCACAAATATGACTTTTATGAATATTTCGACCCTTGCTCCACCTAGCGGCGATTTTTTCACAGGTCGCTTTCTATTATTGTATGTATTTTGTGTTCCAAATATGAGCCAAATCGGACCACAAAAACGGTTTTTGTGAATATCCCGATCCTTGCGCCACCTAGCGGCGAATTCTTCATAGGTCGCTTTCTATTCATATATGTATTATGTGTTCCAAATATGGACCAAATCTGACCACAAATATGATTTTTTTGAGAATCACGATCTTTGCGCCACCTAGCGGCGATTTTTTCATGGGCCGCTTTCTATTCTTGTATGTATTATGTGTTCCAAATATGAGGCAAATCGGACCACAAATAAGTTTTTAGTGATTATTTCGATCCTTGCGCCACCTAGCGGCTATTTTTTTCATAGGTCGCTTTCCATCCTTGTATGTATTATGTGTTCCAAATATGAGCCAAATCGGACCACAAACAGAACTTTTGTGAATATTTGGATCCTTGCGCCACATAGCGGCAATTTTTTCATAGGTCGCTTTCTATACTTGTGTGTATTGTGTGTTCCGTATATGAGCCAAATCGGACCTCAAATACGATTTTTGTGATTATTTCGATCCTTGCGCCAGCTAGCGGCGATTTTTTTCATAGCTCGCTTTCTATTCTTGTACGTATTATGTGTTCCAAATATGAGCCAAATCGACCACAAACAAGAGTTTTGTGAATATCTCAATCCTTGCGCCACCTAGCGGTGATTTTTTTCATAGGTCGCCTTCTATTCTTGTACGTATTATGTGTTCCAAATATGAGTCAAATCGACCACAAACACGATTTTTGTGAATATCTTGATCCTTGCGCCACCTAGTAAGGATTTTTTATAGGTCGCTTTCTATCCTTGAATGTATTATGTGTTCCAAATATGAGCCAAATCGACCACAAACAGGATTTTTGTGAATATTTCTATCCTTGCGCTACCTAGCGGCGATTGTTTTAATAGGTCGCTTTCTATCCTTGTGTGTATTATGTGTTCCGGATATGAGCCAAATCGGACCACAAATACGATTTTTATTATTATTTCGATTCTTGCGCCACCTAGCGGCGATTTTTTTCACAGCTCACCTTCTATTCTTATATGTATTATGTGTTCCGTATATGAGCCAAATCGGACCACGAATACGATTTTTGCGATTTTTTCGATCCTCGCGAAACCTAGCGCCGACTTTTTCATAGGTCGCTTTCTATTCTTGTATGTATTATGTGTTCCAAATATGAGCCAAATCGGACCACAAATATGACTTTTGTGAATATCTCGACCATTGCTCCACCTAGCGGCGATTTTTTCATAGGTCGCTTTCTGTTCTTGTATGTATTATGTGTTCCAAATATGGACCAAATCGGACCACAAATATGATTTTTTTGAGAATCACGATCTTTGCGCCACCTAGCGGCGACTTTTTTCATAGGCCGCTTTCTTTTCTTCTATGTATTATGTGTTCCAAATATGAGCCAATTCGGACCACAAATATGACTTTGTGAATATCTCGACCCCTGCTCCACCTGGCGGCGATTTTTTTCCCAGGTCGCTTTCTATTGTTGTATGTATTATGTGTTCCAAATATGAGCCAAATCGGACCACAAATACGTTTTGAGTGATTATTTCGACCCTTGCGCCAACTAGCGGCGATTTTTTTCATAGGTCGCTTTCTTCCTTGTATGTATTATGTGTTCCAAATATGAGCCATATCGGACCAGAGATACGTTTTAGTGATTAATTCGATCCTTGCGCCACCTAGCGGCGATTTTTCATACGTCGCTTCCTATCCTTGTATGTATTATGTGTTACAAATATGAGAAATGGGATCACAATATGATTTTTGTGAATATCTCGACCCTTGCTCAACCTAGCGGCGATTTTTTCACAGGTCGCTTTCTTTTCTTGTATGTATTATGTGTTCCAAATATGAGCCAATTCGGACCACAAATATGACTTTTGTGAATACCTCGAGCCTACTCCACCTGGCGGCGATTTTTTTCCCAGGTCGCTTTCTATTCTTGTATGTAATATGTGTTCCAAATATGAGCCAATCGGACCACAAATACGGTTTTTGTGAATATCTCGATCCTTGCCCACCTAGCGGCGATTTTTTACAGTCGCTTTCTATTTTTGTATGTATTATGTGTTGCAAATATGAGAAATGGGATCACAAATACGATTTTTGTGAATATCTCGACCCTTGCTCCACCTAGCGGCGTTTTTTCACAGGTCGCTTCTTTTCTTGTATGTATTATGTGTTCCAAATATGAGCCAATTCGGACCACAAATATGACTTTTGTGAATACCTCGACCCTTGCTCCACCTGGCGGCGATTTTTCCCAGGTCGCTTTCTATTCTTGTATGTAATATGTGTTCCAATATGAGCCAAATCGGACCACAAATACGGTTTATGTGAATAATCTCGATCCTTGCGCCACCTAGCGGCGATTTTTTACAGGTCGCTTTCTATTGTTGTATGTATTATGTGTTCCAAATATGAGAAATGGATCACAAATAAGATTTTTGTGAATATCTCGACCCTTGCTCCACCTAGCGGCGTTTTTTTCACAGGTCGCTTTCTTTTCTTGTATGTATTATGTGTTCCAAATATGAGCCAATTCGGGACCACAAATATGACTTTTGTGAATACCTCGACCCTTGCTCCACCTGCGGCGATTTTTCCCAGGTCGCTTTCTATTCTTGTATGTAATATGTGTTCCAAATATGAGCCAATTCGGACCACAAATATGACTTTTGTGAATACCTCGACCCTTGCTCCACCTGGCGGCGATTTTTCCCAGGTCGCTTTCTATTCTTGTATGTAATATGTGTTCCAAATATGAGCCAAATCGGACCACAAATACGTTTTGAGTGATTATTTCGATCCTTGCGCCAACTAGCGGCGATTTTTTTCATAGGTCGCTTTCTATCCTTGTATGTATTATGTGTTCCAAATATGAGCCAAATCGGACCACAAATACGTTTTTAGTGATTATTTCGATCCTTGCGCCACCTAGCGGCGATTTTTTCATAGGGCGCTTTCTATCCTTGTATGTATTATGTGTGCAAAATATGATCCAAATGGGATCACAAATACGATTTTTGTGAATATCCCGATCCTTGCGCCACTTAGCGGCGAATTCTTCATAGGTCGCTTTCTATTCCTATATGTATTATGTGTTCCAAATATGGACCAAATCGGACCACAAATATGATTTTTTTGAGAATCACGATCTTTGCGCCACCTAGCGGCGATTTTTTTCATAGGCCGCTTTCTATTCTTGTATGTATCATGTGTTCCAAATATGAGCCAAATCGGACCACAAATATGACTTTTGTGAATATCTCGATCCTTGCGCCACATAGCGGTGATTGTTTTAATAGGTCGCTTTCTATCTTTGTGTGTATTATGTGTTCCAAATATGGACCAAATCGGACCACAAATATGATTTTTTTGAGAATAACGATCTTTGCGCCACCTAGCGGCGATTTTTTCATGGGCCGCTTTCTATTCTTGTATGTATT
The DNA here is from genome assembly GCF_040869045.1 of Eurosta solidaginis. Taxonomy (NCBI): domain Eukaryota; kingdom Metazoa; phylum Arthropoda; class Insecta; order Diptera; family Tephritidae; genus Eurosta; species Eurosta solidaginis. The sequence continues at coordinate 274,087 of NW_027137023.1, read as the reverse complement.
ATGTGTTCCAAATATGAGGCAAATCGGACCACAAATAAGTTTTTAGTGATTATTTCGATCCTTGCGCCACCTAGCAGCTATTTTTTTTCATAGGTCGCTTTCCATCCTTGTATGTATTATGTGTTCCAAATATGAGCCAAATCGGACAACAAACAGAATTTTTGTGAATATTTGGATCCTTGCGCCACATAGCGGCAATTTTTTCATAGGTCGCTTTCTATACTTGTGTGTATTGTGTGTTCCGTATATGAGCCAAATCGGACCTCAAATACGATTTTTGTGGCTATTTCGATCCTTGCGCCACCTAGCGGCGATTTTTTTCATAGCTCGCTTTCTATTCTTGTACGTATTATGTGTTCCAAATATGAGCCAAATCGACCACAAACAAGAGTTTTGTGAATGTCTCAATCCTTGCGCCACCTAGCGGTGATTTTTTTTATAGGTCGCCTTCTATTCTTGTACGTATTATGTGTTCCAAATATGAGTCAAATCGACCACAAACACGATTTTTGTGAATATCTTGATCCTTGCGCCATCTAGGAGCGATTTTCTTATGGGTCACTTTCTATCCTTGAATGTATTATGTGTTCCAAATATGAGCCAAATCGGACCACAAACAGGATTTTTGTGAATATTTTGATCCTTGCGCCACATAGCGGCAATTTTTTTCATAGGTCGATTTCTATACTTGTATGTATTGTGCGTTCCGTATATGAGCCAAATCGGATTTAAAATACGATTTTTGTGATTATTTCGATCCTTGCGCCACCTAGCGGCGATTTTTTTCATAGCTCGGTTTCTATCCTTGTCCGCATTATGTGTTCCAAATATGAGCCAAATCGACCACAAACAGGATTTTTGTGAATATTTCTATCCTTGCGCCACCTAGCGGCGATTGTTTTAATAGGTCGCTTTCTATCCTTGTGTGTATTATGTGTTCCGGATATGAGCCAAATCGGACCACAAATACTATTTTTATTATTATTTCGATTCTTGCGCCACCTAGCGGCGATTTTTTTCACAGGACACCTTCTATTCTTATATGTATTATGTGTTCCGTATATGAGCCAAATCGGACCACGAATACGATTTTTGCGATTTTTTCGATCCTCGCGAAACCTAGCGCCGACTTTTTTCATAGGTCGCTTTCTATTCTTGTATGTATTATGTGTTCCAAATATGAGCCAAATCGGACCACAAATATGACTTTTGTGAATATCTCGACCCTTGCTCCACCTAGCGGCGATTTTTTCATAGGTCGCTTTCTGTTCTTGTATGTATTATGTGTTCCAAATATGGACCAAATCGGACCACAAATATGATTTTTTTGAGAATCACGATCTTTGCGCCACCTAGCGGCGACTTTTTTCATAGGTCGCTTTCTATTCTTGTATGTATTATGTGTTCCAAATATGAGCCAAATCGGACCACAAATATGACTTTTGTGAATATCTCGACCCTTGCTCCACCTGGCGGCGATTTTTTTCCCTGGTCGCTTTCTATTGTTGTATGTATTATGTGTTCCAAATATGAGCCAAATCGGACCACAAATACGTTTTGAGTGATTATTTCGACCCTTGCGCCAACTAGCGGCGATTTTTTCATAGGTCGCTTTCTATCCTTGTATGTATTATGTGTTCCAAATATGAGCCATATCGGACCAGAGATACGTTTTTAGTCATTAATTCGATCCTTGCGCCACCTAGCGGCGATTTTTTCATACGTCGCTTCCTATCCTTGTATGTATTATGTGTTACAAATATGAGAAATGGGATCACAAATACGATTTTTGTGAATATCTCGACCCTTGCTCAACCTAGCGGCGATTTTTTTTCACAGGCCGCTTTCTTTTCTTGTATGTATTATGTGTTCCAAATATGAGCCAATTCGGACCACAAATATGACTTTTGTGAATACCTCGAGCCTTACTCCACCTGGCGGCGATTTTTTTCCCAGGTCGCTTTCTATTCTTGTATGTAATATGTGTTCCAAATATGAGCCAAATCGGACCACAAATACGGTTTTTGTGAATATCTCGATCCTTGCCCACCTAGCGGCGATTTTTTACAGGTCGCTTTCTATTGTTGTATGTATTATGTGTTCCAAATATGAGAAATGGGATCACAAATACGATTTTTGTGAATATCTCGACCCTTGCTCCACCTAGCGGCGTTTTTTTCACAGGTCGCTTTCTTTTCTTGTATGTATTATGTGTTCCAAATATGAGCCAATTCGGACCACAAATATGACTTTTGTGAATACCTCGACCCTTGCTCCACCTGGCGGCAATTTTTCCCAGGTCGCTTTCTATTCTTGTATGTAATATGTGTTCCAAATATGAGCCAAATCGGACCACAAATACGGTTTATGTGAATATCTCGATCCTTGCGCCACCTAGCGGCGATTTTTTACAGGTCGCTTTCTATTGTTGTATGTATTATGTGTTCCAAATATGAGCCAAATCGGACCACAAATACGTTTTGAGTGATTATTTCGATCCTTGCGCCAACTAGCGGCGATTTTTTTCATAGGTCGCTTTCTATCCTTGTATGTATTATGTGTTCCAAATATGAGCCAAATCGGACCACAAATACGTTTTTAGTGATTATTTCGATCCTTGCGCCACCTAGCGGCGATTTTTTCATAGGGCGCTTTCTATCCTTGTATGTATTATGTGTGCAAAATATGAGCCAAATGGGATCACAAATACGATTTTTGTGAATATCCCGATCCTTGCGCCACTTAGCGGCGAATTCTTCATAGGTCGCTTTCTATTCCTATATGTATTATGTGTTCCAAATATGGACCAAATCGGACCACAAATATGATTTTTTTGAGAATCACGATCTTTGCGCCACCTAGCGGCGATTTTTTTCATAGGCCGCTTTCTATTCTTGTATGTATCATGTGTTCCAAATATGAGCCAAATCGGACCACAAATATGACTTTTGTGAATATCTCGACCCTTGCTCTACCTGGCGGCAATTTTTTTCACAGGTCGCTTTCTATTCTTGTATGTATTATGTGTTCCAAATATGAGCCAAATCGGACCACAAGTATAACTTTTATGAATATTTCGACCCTTGCTCCACCTAGCGGCTATTTTTTCACAGGTCGCTTTCTATTCTTGTATGTATTATGTGTTCCAAATATGAGGCAAATCGGACCACAAATATGACTTTTATGAATATTTCGACCTTTGCTCCACCTAGCGGCGATTTTTTCACAGGTCGCTTTCTATTCTTGTATGTATTTTGTGTTCCAAATATGAGCCAAATCGGACCACAAAAACGGTGATTGTGAATATCTCGATCCTTGCGCGACCTAGCGGCGAATTTTTCATAGGTCGCTTTCTATTCTTATATGTATTATGTGTTCCAAATATGGACCAACTCGGGCCACAAATATTATTTTTTTGAGATCACGATCTTTGTGCCACCTGGCGGGGATTTTTTCATAGGCCGCTTTCTATTCTTGTATGTGTTATGTGTTCCAAATATGAGGCAAATAGGACCACAAATACGTTTTTAGTGATTATTTCGATCCTTGCGCCACCTAGCGGCTATTTATTTCATAGGTCGCTTTCCATCCTTGTATGTATTATGTGTTCCAAATATGAGCCAAATCGGACCACAAACAGGATTTTTGTGAATATTTCGATCCTTGCGCCACATAGCGGCAATTTTTTTCATAGGTCGCTTTCTATACTTGTATGTATTGTGTGTTCCGTATATGAGCCAAATCGGACCTCAAATACAATTTTTGTGATTATTTCGATCCTTGCGCCACGTAGCGGCGATTTTTTTCATAGCTCGCTTTCTATTCTTGTAGGTATTATGTGTTCCAAATATGAGCCAAATCGACCACAAACACGATTTTTGTGAATATCTCGATCCTTGCGCCACCTAGCGGCGATTTTTTCATAGCTCGCTTTCTATTCTTGTACTTATTATGTGTTCCAAATAGGAGCCAAATCGACCACAAGAGTTTTGTGAATATCTCAATCCTTGCGCCACCTAGCGGTGATTTTTTCATAGGTCGCCTTCTATTCTTGTACGTATTATGTGTTCCAAATATGAGTCAAATCGACCACAAACACGATTTTTGTGAATACCTCGATCCTTGCGTCACCTAGCGGCGATTTTTTTCATAGCTCGCTTTCTATTCTTGTACCTATTATGTGTTCCAAATATGAGCCAAATCGACCACAAACAAGATTTTTGTGAATATCTCAATCCTTGCGCCACTTAGCGGTGATTTTTTTTATAGGTCGCTTTCTATCCTTGTATGTATTATGTGTTACGGATATGAGCCAAATCGGACCACAAATACGATTTTTATTATTATTTCGATCCTTGCGCCACCTAGCGGCGATTTTTTTCACAGGTCACCTTCTATTCTTATATGTATTATGTGTTCCAGATATGAGCCAAATCGGACAACAAATACGATTTGTGTGATTATTTCGAAATTTGCGCTACCTGGCGGCGATTCTTTTCATAGCTCGCTTTCTATTCTTGTCCGTATTATGTGTTTCAAATATGAGCCAAATCGACCACAAACAGGATTTTTGTGAATATTTCTATCCTTGCGCCACCTAGCGGCGATTGTTTTAATAGGCCGCTTTCGATACTTGTACGTATTATGTGTTCCAAATATGGACCAAATCGGATCACAAATAAAATTTTTTAGAATATCAAGATCTTTGCGCCATCTAGCGGCGATTTTTATAGGTCGCTTTTAATTCTTGTATGTATTATGTGTTCCAAATATGGACCAAATTGGACCACAAATATAATTTTTTTGAAAATCACGATCTCTGCACCACCTATCGGTGATTTTTTTATAGGTCGCTTTCAATTCTTGTAGGTATTATGTGTTCCAAATATGAGCCCAATCGGACCACAAACAGGATTTTTGTGAATATTTCGATCCTTGCGCCACCTAGCGGCGATTTTTTTCATAGGTCGCTGTCTATACTTGTATGTATTATGTGTTCCGTATATGAGCCAAATCGGACCACAAACAGGATTTTTGCGATTATTTCGATCCTCGCGCCACCTAGCGGCAATTTTTTTCATTGGTCGCTTTCTATTCTTATATGTATTATGTGTTGCAAATATGAGCAATATTGGACCACAACTATGATTTTGTGAATATCTCGACCCTTGATCCACCTGGCGTCGATTTTTTCACAGGTCGCTTTCTGTTCTTGTATGTATTATGTATTCCAAATATGAGCCAAATGGGATCACAAACACGATTTTTTTGAATATCTCGAACCTTGCGCCACCTAGCGGCGATTTTTTCATAAGTAGGTTTCTATTCTTGTATGTATTATGTGTTCCAAATATGAGCCAAATGGGATCAGAAACACGATTTTTTTGAATATCTCGAACCTTGTGCCACCTAGCGGCGATTTTTTTACAGGTCGCTTTCTATTGTTGTATGTATTATGTGTTCCAAATATGAGCCAAATGGGATCACAAATACGATTTTTGTGAATATCTCGACTCTTGCTCCACCTAGCGGCGATTTTTTTCACAGGTCGCTTTCTATTCTTGCATGTATCATGTGTTCCAAATATGAGCCAAATCGGACAACAAATATGACTTTTGTGAATATCTCGACCCTTGCTACACCTAGCGGCGAAATTTTTCCACAGGTCGCTTTCTATTCTTGTATGTATATGTGTTCCAGATATGAGCCAAATCGGACCACAAATACGGTTTTTGTGAATATCTCGATCCTTGCGCCACCTAGCGGCGATTTTTTCATAAGTAGCTTTCTATTCTTGTATGTATTATGTGTTCCAAATATGAGCCAAATCGGACCACAAATATGACTTTTATGAATATTTCGACCCTTGCTCCACCTAGCGGCGATTATTTCACAGGTCGCTTTCTATTGTTGTATGTATTTTGTGTTCCAAATATGAGCCAAATCGGACCACAAAAACGGTTTTTGTGAATATCCCGATCCTTGCGCCACCTAGCGGCGAATTCTTCATAGGTCGCTTTCTATTCATATATGTATTATGTGTTCCAAATATGGACCAAATCGGCCCACAAATATGATTTTTTTGAGAATCACGATCTTTGCGCCACCTAGCGGCGATTTTTTCATGGGCCACTTTCTATTCTTGTATGTATTATATGTTCCAAATATGAGGCAAATCGGACCACAAATAAGTTTTAGTGATTATTTCGATCCTTGCGCCACCTAGCGGCTATTTTTTTCATAGGTCGCTTTCCATCCTTGTATGTATTATGTGTTCCAAATATGAGCCAAATCGGACTACAAACAGGATTTTTGTGAATATTTCGATCCTTGCGCCACATATCGGCGATTGTTTTAATAGGTCGCTTTCTATCTTTGTGTGTATTATGTGTTCCAAATATGGACCAAATCGGACCACAAAAATGATTTTTTTGAGAATAACGATCTTTGCGCCACCTAGCGGCGATTTTTTCATGGGCCGCTTTCTATTCTTGTATGTATTATGTGTTCCAAATATGAGGCAAATCGGACCACAAATAAGTTTTTAGTGATTATTTCGATCCTTGCGCCACCTAGCGGCTATTTTTTTCATAGGTCGCTTTCCATCCTTGTATGTGTTATGTGTTTCAAATATGAGCCAAATCGGACAACAAACAGAATTTTTGTGAATATTTGGATCCTTGCGCCACATAGCGGCAATTTTTTCATAGGTCGCTTTCTATACTTGTGTGTATTGTGTGTTCCGTATATGAGCCAAATCGGACCTCAAATACGATTTTTGTGGCTATTTCGATCCTTGCGCCACCTAGCGGCAATTTTTTTCATAGCTCGCTTTCTATTCTTGTACGTATTATGTGTTCCAAATATGAGCCAAATCGACCACAAACAGGATTTTTGTGAATATCTTGATCCTTGCGCCACCTAGTAAGGATTTTTTATAGGTCGCTTTCTATCCTTGAATGTATTATGTGTTCCAAATATGAGCCAAATCGGACTACAAACAGGATTTTTGTGAATATTTCGATCCTTGCGCCACATATCGGCGATTGTTTTAATAGGTCGCTTTCTATCTTTGTGTGTATTATGTGTTCCAAATATGGACCAAATCGGACCACAAAAATGATTTTTTTGAGAATAACGATCTTTGCGCCACCTAGCGGCGGTTTTTTCATGGGCCGCTTTCTATTCTTGTATGTATTATGTGTTCCAAATATGAGGCAAATCGGACCACAAATAAGTTTTTAGTGATTATTTCGATCCTTGCGCCACCTAGCGGCTATTTTTTTCATAGGTCGCTTTCCATCCTTGTATGTGTTATGTGTTTCAAATATGAGCCAAATCGGACAACAAACAGAATTTTTGTGAATATTTGGATCCTTGCGCCACATAGCGGCAATTTTTTCATAGGTCGCTTTCTATACTTGTGTGTATTGTGTGTTCCGTATATGAGCCAAATCGGACCTCAAATACGATTTTTGTGGCTATTTCGATCCTTGCGCCACCTAGCGGCGATTTTTTTCATAGCTCGCTTTCTATTCTTGTACGTATTATGTGTTCCAAATATGAGCCAAATCGACCACAAACACGATTTTTGTGAATATCTCAATCCTTGCGCCACTTAGCGGTGATTTTTTTCATAGGTCGCCTTCTATTCTTGTACGTATTATGTGTTCCAAATATGAGTCAAATCGACCACAAACACGATTTTTGTGAATATCTTGATCCTTGCGCCACCTAGTAAGGATTTTTTATAGGTCGCTTTCTATCCTTGAATGTATTATGTGTTCCAAATATGAGCCAAATCGGACTACAAACAGGATTTTTGTGAATATTTCGATCCTTGCGCCACATAGCGGCGATTGTTTTAATAGGTCGCTTTCTATCCTTGTGTGTATTATGTGTTCTGGATATGAGCCAAATCGGACCACAAATACGATTTTTATTATTATTTCGATTCTTGCGCCACCTAGCGGCGATTTTTTTCATAGCTCGCTTTCTATTCTTGTCCGTATTATGTGTTCCAAATATGAGCCAAATCGACCACAAACAGGATTTTTGTGAATATTTCTATCCTTGCGCCACCTAGCGGCGATTGTTTTAATAGGTCGCTTTCTATCCTTGTGTGTATTATGTGTTCCGGATATGAGCCAAATCGGACCACAAATACGATTTTTATTATTATTTCGATTCTTGCGCCACCTAGCGGCGATTTTTCCACAGGTCGCTTTCTATTCTTGTATGTATTATGTGTTCCAAATATGAGCCAAATCGGACCACAAACAGGATTTTTGTGAATATTTCGATCCTTGCGCCACATATCGGCGATTGTTTTAATAGGTCGCTTTCTATCTTTGTGTGTATTATGTGTTCCAAATATGGACCAAATCGGACCACAAATATGATTTTTTTGAGAATAACGATCTTTGCGCCACCTAGCGGCGATTTTTTCATGGGCCGCTTTCTATTCTTGTATGTATTATGTGTTCCAAATATGAGGCAAATCGGACCACAAATAAGTTTTTAGTGATTATTTCGATCCTTGCGCCACCTAGCGGCTATTTTTTTCATAGGTCGCTTTCCATCCTTGTATGTGTTATGTGTTTCAAATATGAGTCAAATCGGACAACAAACAGAATTTTTGTGAATATTTGGATCCTTGCGCCACATAGCGGCAATTTTTTCATAGGTCGCTTTCTATACTTGTGTATATTGTGTGTTCCGTATATGAGCCAAATCGGACCTCAAATACGATTTTTGTGGCTATTTCGATCCTTGCGCCACCTAGCGGCGATTTTTTTCATAGCTCGCTTTCTATTCTTGTACGTATTATGTGTTCCAAATATGAGCCAAATCGACCACAAACAAGAGTTTTGTGAATGTCTCAATCCTTGCGCCACCTAGCGGTGATTTTTTTCATAGGTCGCCTTCTATTCTTGTACGTATTATGTGTTCCAAATATGAGTCAAATCGACCACAAACACGATTTTTGTGAGTATCTTGATCCTTGCGCCATCTAGGAGCGATTTTCTTATAGGTCACTTTCTATCCTTGAATGTATTATGTGTTCCAAATATGAGCCAAATCGGACCACAAACAGGATTTTTGTGAATATTTTGATCCTTGCGCCACATAGCGGCAATTTTTTTCATAGGTCGCTTTCTATACTTGTATGTATTGTGTGTTCCGTATATGAGCCAAATCGGATTTAAAATACGATTTTTGTGATTATTTCGATCCTTGCGCCACCTAGCGGCGATTTTTTTCATAGCTCGGTTTCTATTCTTGTCCGCATTAGCCGTGTTTTTTAACACGCGTATATCCGTTTACGCTTAAACTTTATATTGACTGCTAAGAGACAAACTATAAATACACCTCTGAAATTGCTGCGCATAAATTTTGTCCTACTAAATTTCAATACGCATTATACTCAGATGTAACTGAAATATGTGTCTTTGTTTCACCCTGTACACTAATTCTATGTATTATATGTGTGTCCACAATTCATCGCAACTGATTCAGCTATATGTTATACCCTATGGCCATCAGAGCGTTGCGTCTCCGCTTTTCGGTACACCCTGTTGCTGTAGCTAGTTGTTTTACCACAGCCGCTAGATGGGTCTCCTAAGCATTATCTAAGCGAAGATAGGCGTTTTTTAACACGCGCAAACGAAACGTATACGCGCGTGTTAAAAAACACGGCTAAATAGCCGTGTTTTTTAACACGCGTATATCCGTTTACGCTTAAACTTTATATTGACTGCTAAGAGACAAACTATAAATACACCTCTGAAATTGCTGCGCATAAATTTTGTCCTACTAAATTTCAATACGCATTATACTCAGATGTAACTGAAATATGTGTCTTTGTTTCACCCTGTACACTAATTCTATGTATTATATGTGTGTCCACAATTCATCGCAACTGATTCAGCTATATGTTATACCCTATGGCCATCAGAGCGTTGCGTCTCCGCTTTTCGGTACACCCTGTTGCTGTAGCTAGTTGTTTTACCACAGCCGCTAGATGGGTCTCCTAAGCATTATCTAAGCGAAGATAGGCGTTTTTTAACACGCGCAAACGAAACGTATACGCGCGTGTTAAAAAACACGGCTATTATGTGTTCCAAATATGAGCCAAATCGACCACAAACAGGATTTTTGTGAATATTTCTATCCTTGCGCCACCTAGCGGCGATTGTTTTAATAGGTCGCTTTCTATCCTTGTGTGTATTATGTGTTCCGGATATGAGCCAAATCGGACCACAAATACGATTTTTATTATTATTTCGATTCTTGCGCCACCTAGCGGCGATTTTTTTCACAGGTCACCTTCTATTCTTATATGTATTATGTGTTCCGTATATGAGCCAAATCGGACCACAAATACGATTTTTGCGATTTTTTCGATCCTCGCGAAACCAAGCGCCGGCTTTTTTCATAGGTCGCTTTCTATCCTTGTATGTATTATGTGTTCCAAATATGAGCCATATCGGACCACAGATACGTTTTTAGTGATTAATTCGATCCTTGCGCCACCTAGCGGCGATTTTTTCATACGTCGCTTCCTATCCTTGTATGTATTATGTGTTCCAAATATGAGAAATGGGATCACAAATACGATTTTTGTGAATATCTCGACCCTTGCTCAACCTAGCGGCGATTTTTTTCACAGGTCGCTTTCTTTTCTTGTATGCATTATGTGTTCCAAATATGAGCCAATTCTGACCACAAATATGACTTTTGTGAATACCTCGACCCTTACTCCACCTGGCGGCGATTTTTTTCCCAGGTCGCTTTCTATTCTTGTATGTAATATGTGTTCCAAATATGAGCCAAATCGGACCACAAATACGGTTTTTGTGAATATCTCGATCCTTGCCCACCTAGCGGCGATTTTTTACAGGTCGCTTTCTATTGTTGTATGTATTATGTGTTCCAAATATGAGAAATGGGATCACAAATACGATTTTTGTGAATATCTCGACCCTTGCTCCACCTAGCGGCGAATTCTTCATAGGTCGCTTTCTATTCCTATATGTATTATGTGTTCCAAATATGGACCAAATCGGACCACAAATATGATTTTTTTGAGAATCACGATCTTTGCGCCACCTAGCGGCGATTTTTTTCATAGGCCGCTTTCTATTCTTGTATGTATCATGTGTTCCAAATATGAGCCAAATCGGACCACAAATATGACTTTTGTGAATATCTCGACCCTTGCTCTACCTGGCGGCAATTTTTTTCACAGGTCGCTTTCTATTCTTGTATGTATTATGTGTTGCAAATATGAGCCAAATCGGACCACAAATATGACTTTTATGAATATTTCGACCCTTGCTCCACCTAGAGGCTATTTTTTCACAGGTCGCTTTCTATTCTTGTATGTATTATGTGTTCCAAATATGAGCCAAATCGGACCACAAATATGACTTTTATGAATATTTCGACCTTTGCTCCAACTAGCGGCGATTTTTTCACAGGTCGCTTTCTATTCTTGTATGTATTTTGTGTTCCAAATATGAGCCAAATCGGACCACAAAAACGGTGATTGTGAATATCTCGATCCTTGCGCGACCTAGCGGCGAATTTTTCATAGGTCGCTTTCTATTCTTATATGTATTATGTGTTCCAAATATGGACCAAATCGGGCCACAAATATTATTTTTTTGAGATCACGATCTTTGTGCCACCTGGCGGGGATTTTTTCATAGGCCGCTTTCTATTCTTGTGTGTGTTATGTGTTCCAAATATGAGGCAAATAGGACCACAAATACGTTTTTAGTGATTATTTCGATCCTTGCGCCACCTAGCGGCTATTTATTTCATAGGTCGCTTTCCATCCTTGTATGTATTATGTGTTCCAAATATGAGCCAAATCGGACCACAAACAGGATTTTTGTGAATATTTCGATCCTTGCGCCACATAGCGGCAATTTTTTTCATAGGTCGCTTTCTATACTTGTATGTATTGTGTTTTCCGTATATGAGCCAAATCGGACCTTAAATACAATTTTTGTGATTATTTCGATCCTTGCGCCACGTAGCGGCGCTTTTTTCATAGCTCGCTTTCTATTCTTGTAGGTATTATGTGTTCCAAATATGAGCCAAATCGACCACAAACACGATTTTTGTGAATATCTCGATCCTTGCGCCACCTAGCGGCGATTTTTTCATAGCTCGCTTTCTATTCTTGTACTTATTATGTGTTCCAAATAGGAGCCAAATCGACCACAAGAGTATTGTGAATATCTCAATTCTTGCGCCACCTAGCGGTGATTTTTTCATAGGTCGCCTTCTATTCTTGTACGTATTATGTGTTCCAAATATGAGTCAAATCGACCACAAACACGATTTTTGTGAATACCTCGATCCTTGCGCCACCTAGCGGCGATTTTTTTCATAGCTCGCTTTCTATTCTTGTACCTATTATGTGTTCCAAATATGAGCCAAATCGACCACAAACAAGATTTTTGTGAATATCTCAATCCTTGCGCCACTTAGCGGTGATTTTTTTTATAGGTCGCTATCTATCCTTGTATGTATTATGTGTTACGGATATGAGCCAAATCGGACCACAAATACGATTTTTATTATTATTTCGATCCTTGCGCCACCTAGCGGCGATTTTTTTCACAGGTCACCTTCTATTCTTATATGTATTATGTGTTCCAGATATGAGCCAAATCGGACAACAAATACGATTTGTGTGATTATTTCGAAATTTGCGCCACCTGGCTTCGATTCTTTTCATAGCTCGCTTTCTATTCTTGTCCGTATTATGTGTTTCAAATATGAGCCAAATCGACCACAAACAGGATTTCTGTGAATATTTCTATCCTTGCGCCACCTAGCGGCGATTGTTTTAATAGGCCGCTTTCGATACTTGTACGTATTATGTGTTCCAAATATGGACCAAATCGGATCACAAATAAAATTTTTTAGAATATCAAGATCTTTGCGCCACCTAGCGGCGATTTTTATAGGTCGCTTTTAATTCTTGTATGTATTATGTGTTCCAAATATGGACCAAATTGGACCACAAATATCATTTTTTTGAAAATCACGATCTCCGCACCACCTATCGGTGATTTTTTATAGGTCGCTTTCAATTCTTGTAGGTATTATGTGTTCCAAATATGAGCCCAATCGGACCACAAACAGGATTTTTGTGAATATTTCGATCCTTGCGCCACCTAGCGGCGATTTTTTTCATAGGTCGCTGTCTATACTTGTATGTATTATGTGTTCCGTATATGAGCCAAATCGGACCACAAACACGATTTTTGCGATTATTTCGATCCTCGCGCCACCTAGCGGCAATTTTTTTCATAGGTCGCTTTCTATTCTTATATGTATTATGTGTTGCAAATATGAGTCAAATTGGACCACAACTAAGATTTTGTGAATATCTTGACCCTTGATCCACCTGGCGTCGATTTTTTCACAGGTCGCTTTCTATTCTTGTATGTATTATGTGTTCCAAATATGAGCCAAATCCGACCACAAATACGGTTTTTGTGAATATCTCGATCCTTGCGCCACCTAGCGGCGGTTTTTTCATAGGTCGCTTTCTATTCTTGTATGTATTATGTGTTCCAAATATGGACCAAATCGGACCACAAATATGATTTTTTTGAGAATAACGGTCTTTGCGCCACCCAGCGGCGATTTTTTTCATAGGCCGCTTTCTATTCTTGTATGTATTATGTGTTCCAAATATGAGCCAAATCGGACCACAAATACGTTTTTAGTGCTTATTTCGATCCTTGCGCCACCTAGCGGCGATTTTTTTCATAGGTCGCTTCCTATCCTTGTATGTATGATGTGTTCCAAATATGAGCCAAATGGGATCACAAATAAGATTTTTGTGAATATCTCGACCCTTGCTCCACCTAGCGGCGATTTTTTTCACAGGTCGCTTTCTATTCTTGTATGTATTATGTGTTCCAAATATGAGCCAATTCGGACCACAAATATGACTTTTGTGAATATCTCGATCCTTGCGCCACCTAGCGGCAATTTTTTAAAGGTCGCTTTCTATTGTTGTATGTATTATGTGTTCCAAATATGAGCCACATCGGACCACAAATACGTTTTTAGTGATTATTTCGATCCTTGCGCCACCTAGGGGCGACTTTTTTCATAGGTCGCTTTCTATCCTTGTATGTATTATGTGTTCCAAATATGAGCCAAATGGGATCACAAATACGATTTTTGTGAATATTTCGATCCTTGCGCCACATAGCGGCGATTTTTTCTTGTATGTTTTATGTGTTCCAAATATGGACCAAATCGGACCACAAATATGATTTTTTTGAGAAGCACGATCTTTGCGCCACCTAGCGGATATTTTTTTCATAGGCCGCTTTCTATTCTTGTATGTATTATGTGTTCCAAATATGAGCCAAATCGGACCACAAATACGTTTTTAGTGATTATTTCGATCCTTGCGCCACCTAGCGGCGATTTTTTTCATGGGTCGCTTTCTATCCTTGTATGTATTATGTGTTCTATTCGGTGTTTTTATGTGTTGCTTTCTATTCTTGTATATATGATGTGCTCCAAATATGAGCCAAATCGGACCACAAATACGGTTTTTGTGAATATCTCGATCCTTGCGCCACCTAGCGGCGATTTTTTTACAGGTCGCTTTCTATTGTTGTATGTATTATGTGTTCCAAATATGAGCCAAATGGGATCACAAATACGATTTTTGTGAATATCTCGACCCTTGCTCAACCTAGCGGCGCTTTTTTCACAGGTCGCTTTCTATTCTTGTATGTATTATGTGTTCCGAATATGAGCCAAATGGGATCACAAATACGATTTTTGTGAATATCTCGACCCTTGCTCCCACCACCCAACTAGCGGCGATTTTTTTACAGGTCGCTTTCTATTGTTGTATGTATTATGTGTTCCAAATATGAGCCAAATGGGATCACAAATACGATTTTTGTGAATATCTCGACCCTTGCTCAACCTAGCGGCGCTTTTTTCACAGGTCGCTTTCTATTCTTGTATGTATTATGTGTTCCAAATATGAGCCAAATCGGACCACAAATATGACTTTTGTGAATATCTCGACCTTTGCTCCACATGGCAGCGCTTTTTTTCACAGGTCGCTTTCTATTCTTGTGTGTATTATGTGTTTCAAATATGATCCAAATCGGACCACAAATACGGTTTTTGTGAATATCTCGATCCTTGCGCCACCTAGCGGCGATTTTTTCATAAGTAGGTTTCTATTCTTGTATGTATTATGTGTTCCAAATATGAGCCAAATGGGATAACAAACACGATTTTTTTGAATATCTCGAACCTTGTGCCACCTAGCAGCGATTTTTTTACAGGTCGCTTTCTATTGTTGTATGTATTATGTGTTCCAAATATGAGAAATGGGATCACAAATACGATTTTTGTGAATATCTCGACTCTTGCTCCACCTAGGGGCGATTTTTTTCACAGGTCGCTTTCTTTTCTTGTATGTATTATGTGTTCCAAATATGATCCAATTCGGACCACAAATATGACTTTTGTGAATATCTCGACCCTTGCTCCACCTGGCGGCGATTTTTTTCCAGGTCGCTTTCTATTCTTGTATGTAATATGTGTTCCAAATATGAGCCAAATCGGACCACAAATACGGTTTTTGTGAATATCTCGATCCTTGCGCCACCTAGCGCCGATTTTTTACAGGTCGCTTTCTATTGTTGTATGTATTATGTGTTCCAAATATGAGCCAAATCGGACCACAAATACGTTTTGAGTGATTATTTCGATCCTTGCGCCAACTAGCAGCGATTTTTTTCATAGGTCGCTTTCTATCCTTGTATGTATTATGTGTTCCAAATATGAGCCAAATCGGACCACAAATATGTTTTTAGTGATTATTTCGATCCTTGCGCCACCTAGCGGCGATTTTTTCATAGGGTGCTTTCTATCCTTGTATGTATTATGTGTTCAAAATATGAGCCAAATGGGATCACAAATACGATTTTTGTGAATATCCCGATCCTTGCGCCACCTAGCGGCGAATTCTTCATAGGTCGCTTTCTATTCCTATATGTATTATGTGTTCCAAATATGGACCAAATCGGACCACAAATATGATTTTTTTGAGAATCACGATCTTTGCGCCACCTAGCGGCGATTTTTTTCATAGGCCGCTTTCTATTCTTGTATGTATCATGTGTTCCAAATATGAGCCAAATCGGACCACAAATATGACTTTTGTGAATATCTCGACCCTTGCTCCACCTGGCGGCAATTTTTTTCACAGGTCGCTTTCTATTCTTCTATGTATTATGTGTTCCAAATATGAGCCAAATCGGACCACAAATATGACTTTATGAATATTTCGACCCTTGCTCCACTTAGCGGCGATTTTTTCACAGGTCGCTTTCTATTCTTGTATGTATTATGTGTTCCAAATATGAGCCAAACCGGACCACAAATATGACTTTTATGAATATTTCGACCTTTGCTCCACCTAGCGGCGCTTTTTTCACAGGTCGCTCTCTATTCTTGTATGTATTTTGTGTTCCAAATATGAGCCAAATCGGACCACAAAAACGGTGATTGTGAATATCTCGATCCTTGCGCGACCTAGCGGCGAATTTTTCATAGGTCGCTTTCTATTCTTATATGTATTATGTGTTCCAAATATGGACCAAATCGGGCCACAAATATTATTTTTTTGAGAATCACGATCTTTTTTCATAGGGCGCTTTCTATTCTTGTATGTGTTATGTGTTCCAAATATGAGGCAAATAGGACCACAAATAAGTTTTTAGTGATTATTTCGATCCTTGCGCCACCTAGCGGCTATTTATTTCATAGGTCCCTTTCCATCCTTGTATGTATTATGTGTTCCAAATATGAGCCAAATCGGACCACAAACAGGATTTTTGTGAATATTTCGATCCTTGCGACACATAGCGGCAATTTTTTTCATAGGTCGCTTTCTATACTTGTATGTATTGTGTGTTCCGTATATGAGCCAAATCGGACCTCAAATACAATTTTTGTGATTATTTCGATCCTTGCGCCACCTAGCGGCGATTTTTTTCATAGCTCGCTTTCTATTCTTGTAGGTATTATGTGTTCCAAATATGAGCCAAATCGACCACAAACACGATTTTTGTGAATATCTCGATCCTTGCGCCACCTAGCGGCGATTTTTTTCATAGCTCGCTTTCTATTCTTGTACTTATTATGTGCTCCAAATATGAGCCAAATCCGACCACAAATACGGTTTTTGTGAATATCTCGATCCTTGCGCCACCTAGCGGCGGTTTTTTCATAGGTCGTTTTCTATTCTTGTATGTATTATGTGTTCCAAATATGGACCAAATCGGACCACAAATATGATTTTTTTGAGAATCACGGTCTTTGCGCCACCTAGCGGCAATTTTTTTCATAGGCCGCTTTCTATTCTTGTATGTATTATGTGTTCCAAATATGAGCCAAATCGGACCACAAATACGTTTTTAGTGATTATTTCGATCCTTGCGCCACCTAGCGGCGATTTTTTTTCATAGGTCGCTTCCTATCCTTGTATGTATGATGTGTTCCAAATATGAGCCAAATGGGATCACAAATACGATTTTTGTGAATATCTCGACCGTTTGCTCCACCTAGCGGCGATTTTTTTCACAGTCGCTTTCTATTCTTGTATGTATTATGTGTTCCAAATATGAGCAATTCGGACCACAAATATGACTTTTGTGAATATCTCGACCTTGATCCACCTGGCGGCGATTTTTTTCACAGGTCGCTTTCTATTCTTGTATGTATTATGTGTTCCAAATATGAGCCAAATCGATCACAAATACGGTTTTTGTGAATATCTCGATCCTTGCGCCACCTAGCGGCAATTTTTTTAAAGGTCGCTTTCTATTGTTGTATGTATTATGTGTTCCAAATATGAGCCACATCGGACCACAAATACGTTTTTAGTGATTATTTCGATCCTTGCGCCAACTAACGGCGATTTTTTTTCATAGGTCGCTTTCTATCCTTGTATGTATTATGTGTTTCCAATATGAGCCAAATCGGACCACAAATACGTTTTTAGTGATTATTTCGATCCTTGCGCCACCTAGCGGCGATTTTTTTCATAGGTCGCTTTCTATCCTTGTATGTATTATGTGTTCCAAATATGAGCCAAATGGATCACAAATACGATTTTTGTGAATATTTCGATCCTTGCGCCACATAGCGGCGATTTTTTCTTGTATGTTTTATGTGTTCCAAATATGGACCAAATCGGACCACAAATATGATTTTTTTGAGAAGCACGATCTTTGCGCCACCTAGCGGAGATTTTTTTCATAGGCCGCTTTCTATTCTTGTATGTATTTATGTGTTCCAAATATTTATTTATTTATTTATTTATTCATATTATAGTCTAGGACAATCAGAACCTCCTTACAGACTATTTACTAATATATCTTAACTAATAAATATAAAATATTCAAATAATTTCATTCAATAGCAGTTTAAACCTAAATTTATTTAATGCAAAATCAATATCTATAGAATACAGCAAATTAAACTCCCTCATTGCCCTAGCAATTGGAGAGTTGGAAGCATAAGTCGTTCTAAATCTATCTAACCAGAAAAAATCGTGACATCGAAGGGTTCGCGATGGTACATTGAACCGTATACGTTCTAAAAGATAGGGCGAGTCAACCGTCCCATTGATGATATCATATAAAAATGTCAATGAAAGCATTGATCTTCTACTCACTAAAGATTTAAGGTTAATTAAAAGACACCTAGAACTGTATGTTGGAACAGGGTCTTGAAAACGCAAAGACCGGAGGGCAAATCGCAAAAATATTTTTTGAATACGCTCAAGTCGGTCTATATGGCAGGCATGGTACGGCCTCCAAATGAAAACAGCATATTCTAGTTTAGACCGCACTAGGGTTGTAAATAAAAGTTTTAGAGTATAAGGATCACTAAAATCCATACTGAAACGGCGAATGAACGCAAGTGTGGAATAAGACTTCGCAATGACATAATTAATCTGACTGTGGAATAGAAACTTCGCATCAAAGACTACACCAAGATCTGATATTTCATCAACAACCCTCAGCGTAGAGTCCCCAATATGATACGAAACAGGAAGAACATTTCGAGTTTTAGCAAAGGTAATACTAAAACATTTACTTATATTTAAAAGCAGACGATTCCGTTTACACCAGTCCATTACGTTATCAAGATCAGCTTGGAGCATAGTGGACTCAGATTGAGTCGTGATTGATGCAAAAATTTTCAAGTCATCAGCAAACAATAAGAATTCAGCATAACTGAAACAATGACGTATGTCATTAATAAAGATAACAAATAATAAGGGACCCAACACGCTCCCTTGGGGTACACCAGAATTGGCAGTAAACGACCGCGAAGAAATACCATCTACCACAACAACACAGCTACGATCTGCCAAGTAAGATCTCACCCAAGATAGCATACTAGAATGGAAGCCGAAGCCAGCAAGTTTAGATATTAGTAATGAATGGTTGACTTTGTCAAAAGCCTTCGAAAAATCGGTATAGATAGTATCAACTTGCGCCCTCCTATTAAATGAAGAAATACAGTATTCAGAAAATACTGCTAGATTAGTTACAGTTGATCTGCCAGGCATAAATCCATGCTGATTAGGTGAAATCAAGGTCTTTACTGCGAAGAATATTTTATCCTTAACTACAATTTCAAACAATTTCGAGACAGTGGAAAGTTTAGAAATAGGACGGTAGTTGGCAACATTACTTTTATTACCACTCTTGAATATCGGGGTAATAGACGTTACCTTCCAAGCGTTTATGAAATCTCCATTCATGAGAGATTTATTAAAAATTAATAAGATTGGATACGCAACTGCTGCAATATTTTTAAACAAAAAAGAACAGAACCCATCTACATCCATTTGCACTGACGACTTGATCACCGAGATGCCACAAATGACATCTTCAAGAGTCAGGGACAATTGACCAAAATTAATAGGGGTGTCATTTTCCGTATCTAGTTCCTCGGTGAGAAACGTCCCAGTCTCAAAATTCGCCCCGAAAAAATCAGCAAAGAGGTTGACAGCTTCGCCGAGGGAATACGCAGATTTTCCCTTGTAAGAAACTTTAGATGGGATACTTGCACACGACTTTTTAGCCTTAACGTAACGCCAAAAAGATTTAGGGTTTAACTTAATATTCCTTTCAAATTTAGCAACATACTCTTTATGAAGTTTCTTACTCAAAGATTTAAACTTACTTGAGTATAATAAATATTTATCCTTATGAAGACGCATCTTCGATAATTTATACCTTTTAAAAAACTTATTCCTTAAATTTTTAAGTCTTTTCAACTTTCTTGTATACCAAGATATTTTGTAACATTTCCTTTTCACTCGAGGAATTAAAGTGGAGCAAATTTCATTGACTTTAACTTTGAAAAGATCAAAGCATTCATTTACACTCTTCCCAGAAAATATAGTATCCCAATCATGCAAATTGATTCTATCGCTAATGGCATTAAAGTTGCAATTTTTGAAACAGTAATTAACCGGTAGCAAATCTAAGTCGACATTTCTAAATTCGTAAAACTCCAGTTGCAGGACAAGAGGAACATGATGCAAGCCGGGGTATGACAGAGGGTCGAGACATTCTTCCAAAGAAAAACTCATATCTTCACTTAAAAAAATTAGATCTAATGTTTTAAACAGTTTATTTAAAATTGAATTAATTTGAGTAAGATTGACGCTTAATAAGTTGTCAACAACATACGTTTCGGAAAAGCTAGTTACATTGTTGGGGTACAACGTTAAACTCTCACCCACTGGCGCCCAGCTCACATCTCCTATATTGAAATCACCTAAAATACAAAAATTACACTCTGATTTCGTAGAAACTAAGTCTATAAGATTATCAGTATGTGCTTTATACAAACTGTCAATACTACCAGGCGGAATGTAAGATACACATATAAAGAGTGTCGACGACCCATTGACACATACACACAGTTGATCCAACCGAGTGTCCTCATTCTGCAGTGAAATAGATGATGAGTGATATTTACGCCGAACAGCAATTAAAGTACCACCTCCTCGGGACAGGCCAGTTTTTAACGTATCTCGATCTTTTCTATATACGTTGTACATTTCGGGATCAAAATACTCGTTGTCATAGAAATTTTCATTTAGCCAGGTTTCCACGAAAACGTAAACATCATAACCCAAAAGTGAACTAAATTCATATACTGCTTTAGACTTAGTTCTAAGCCCAGAAGCATTTTCATAATATATACTAAACGGCAAAGAGTTCGGTTTGAAATTCAGGGATGTTGCTACACCACTTGTTGAGTTGCACCGCCCCTTGGAAAAAAACGGAACGGCCGTAGAATTACATTAACAGGCCAGATGTTCGCATCAATAACTTTGTTGTAATAAGATTCCGATACGCCTAGTTTAAAACTGACTCGCCTTAGTTCGGACAGATTGGTACCACTTTTTACGAGCTTGTCGCATTTCAAATGAGTTTTACCAATGCCAGAATGTTTCGTGACATAGCTTAAAATATCATCCTCGGTCACTTTGGGCAAGAACGATGAGACGTGCAGCCACTTCATACTCGAAGCTACACACAGTTCCGAGTTGGTATTTACGCCAAGAACCAGTGGCTTACTTAGATTCTTCTTGGCACTCCTCCCTACCAGTAAAGGTGCAGGAACATTATCATTATTCTGCGTGTTACTCACAGTATGAGCATCCCGCAGTCCAAAATTTGCAGTTGATGGGTTATTATTTTGGGCTACCACCGTAGCGAAACTCATTGGCAACGAAGTATTAGTACCAGTGGCACAAGTAGTAGAAGAGGTAGTAGTGTTGATAGACACAGAGGCAGTAGAAAGTGGCACCGAAGCAGCGGAAACATTCGTTAATACTGGTTTAGTTTTGCTTTTCTTACTACCCTTCACAGTCGGACTAGAGTTAGTACGGTTCGCACCAAGTTTATTATCTGCACCCTTTGAAATAAACGGCTGGGTATTATTATTCGGCAAATGTATGTCTCTGACATTATTATGTTCAGTCGCATTACCTTTTAGCAAAGACTGAGTGAGAGAGTTATTTGTCAACACGGTCATGCTATTAATAGACGTATCAACAGTATTTGATTTTGGTACGCCAGCAACATCATCGGCAGCAGCAGCGACAGCATCCCGCATAACCAAAGAGGAAGCAGGAACATTAACATTATCAGACAACTCTTTTTGTTTGTTTACATTAAGAGCATTGTCCGAAACCAGCTTAAGCAAATCGACTACAGCCTTTCTCAAATCTACTATTTCCGACTTAAGAGAAGTTATAACAGCATCTCTGTCTTGTAGGTTTGTGGACAATAACTTAAATTCGGCACATAAAGCATCAAACTTTCGTGATAACTTTTTATTATCATCACGAAAGAAGCGTAAAGAGGAATGCATATTAGCATCTTCTGCATGCAAACCATCCAGTTCATTGTCCACAGTGGGTTTCGCATTATTTATATTGTTTGTATTGTTTGTGTTCAATGAAGAACTTTCAAGTGGTCGTTCACACGATACAACGGGTGATACAGGCGGGCGGAGAGATGAGCGACGCTCTGCCATGCACTTCTCACACAAAAAAGATTTACCTGCCGAGAGCAAATAGTCAACATCGGTTTGCACAAAACCAACACAATGCAAGTGAAAAATTTCTTTGCACTTTGCACACTGAATTTTTGGATCTATGCGATCAACTTTTTGTTTGCACACACAAGGCATTTTAAAATTAAATGAATATTCGATTAACTAGACAGCGGTTAGCGTCAATAAAGTTTATACACCAAGAGTCAATATGCAATTGCACGACAATTGGTCACAAAATTACGCGATTAAAGACGGTTTATTATGATAAAATTCACCATAATGCGGAGCAAAGAAAAAACACGTCCGCACTCCACGAATATAAAAGAGTTTTTGAGCCAAATCGGATCACAAATACGGTTTTTGTGAATATCTCGATCCTTGCGCCACCTAGCGGCAATTTTTTAAAGGTCGCTTTCTATTGTTGTATGTATTATGTGTTCCAAATATGAGCCACATCGGACCACAAATACGTTTTTAGTGATTATTTCGATCCTTGCGCCACCTAGCGGCGATTTTTTTCATGGGTCGCTTTCTATCCTTGTATGTATTATGTGTTCCAAATATGAGCCAAATCGGACCACAAATACGGTTTTTGTGAATATCTCGATCCTTGCGCCACCTAGCGGCGATTTTTTTACAGGTCGCTTTCTATTGTTGTATGTATTATGTGTTCCAAATATGAGCCAAATGGGGTCACAAATACGATTTTTGTGAATATCTCGACCCTTGCTCCACCTAGCGGCGATTTTTTTCACAGTTCGCTTTCTATTCTTGTATTTATTAGGTGTTCCCAATATGAATCAAATCGGACCACAAATATGACTTTTGTGAATATCTCGACCCTTGCTCCACCTGGCGGCGATTTTTTCACAGGTCGCTTTCTATTCTTGTATGTATTATGTGTTCCAAATATGAGCCAAATCGGACCACAAATACGGTTTTTGTGAATATCTCGATCCTTGCGCCACCTAGCGGCGATTTTTTTACAGGTCGCTTTCTATTGTTGTATGTATTATGTGTTCCAAATATGAGCCAAATGGGGTCACAAATACGATTTTTGTGAATATCTCGACCCTTGCTCAACCTAGCGGCGCTTTTTTCACAGGTCGCTTTCTATTCTTGTATGTATTATGTGTTCCAAATATGAGCCAAATCGGACCACAAATATGACTTTTGTGAATATCTCGACCTTTGCTCCACCTGGCAGCGCTTTTTTTCACAGGTCGCTTTCTATTCTTGTGTGTATTATGTGTTTCAAATATGAGCCAAATCGGACCACAAATACGGTTTTTGTGAATATCTCGATCCTTGCGCCACCTAGCGGCGATTTTTTCATAAGTAGGTTTCTATTCTTGTATGTATTATGTGTTCCAAATATGAGCCAAATGGGATCACAAACACGATTTTTTTGAATATCTCGAACCTTGTGCCACCTAGCGGCGATTTTTTTACAGGTCGCTTTCTATTGTTGTATGTATTATGTGTTCCAAATATGAGCCAAATGGGATCACAAATACGATTTTTGTGAATATCTCGACTCTTGCTCCACCTAGCGGCGTTTTTTTCACAGGTCGCTTTCTATTCTTGCATGTATCATGTGTTCCAAATATGAGCCAAATCGGACAACAAATATGACTTTTGTGAATATCTCGACCCTTGCTACACCTAGCGGCGAATTTTTTTCACAGGTCGCTTTCTATTCTTGTATGTATTATGTGTTCCAAATATGAGCCAAATCGGACCACAAATACGGTTTTTGTGAATATCTCAATCCTTGCGCCACCTAGCGGCGTTTTTCATAAGTAGCTTTCTATTCTTGTATGTATTATGTGTTCAAAATATGAGCCAAATCGGACCACAAATATGACTTTTATGAATATTTCGACCCTTGCTCCAGCTAGCGGCGATTTTTTCACAGGTCGCTTTCTATTCTTGTATGTATTTTGTGTTCCAAATATGAGCCAAATCGGACCACAAATATGATTTTTTTGAGAATCACGATCTTTGCGCCACCTAGCGGCGATTTTTTCATGGGCCGCTTTCTATTCTTGTATGTATTATGTGTTCCAAATATGAGGCAAATCGGACCACAAATAAGTTTTTAGTGATTATTTCGATCCTTGCGCCACCTAGCGGCTATTTTTTCATAGGTCGCTTTCCATCCTTGTATGTATTATGTGTTCCAAATATGAGCCAAATCGGACCACAAACAGAACTTTTGTGAATATTTGGATCCTTGCGCCACATAGCGGCAATTTTTTTCATAGGTCGCTTTCTATACTTGTGTGTATTGTGTATTCCGTATATGAGCCAAATCGGACCTCAAATACGATTTTTGTGATTATTTCGATCCTTGCGCCACCTAGCGGCGATTTTTTTCATAGCTCGCTTTCTGTTCTTGTACGTATTATGTGTTCCAAATATGAGCCAAATCGACCACAAACAAGAGTTTTGTGAATATCTCAATCCTTGCGCCACCTAGCGGTGATTTTTTTCATAGGTCGCCTTCTATTCTTGTACGTATTATGTGTTCCAAATATGAGTCAAATCGACCACAAACACGATTTTTGTGAATATCTTGATCCTTGCGCCACCTAGTAAGGATTTTTTTATAGGTCGCTTTCTATCCTTGAATGTATTATGTGTTCCAAATATGAGCCAAATCGGACCACAAACAGGATTTTTGTGAATATTTCGATCCTTGCGCCACATAGCGGCGACTGTTTCAATTGGTCGCTTTCTATCCTTGTGTGTATTATGTGTTCCGGATATGAGCCAAATCGGACCACAAATACGATTTTTATTATTATTTCGATTCTTGCGCCACCTAGCGGCGATTTTTTTCATA
The DNA here is from genome assembly GCF_040869045.1 of Eurosta solidaginis. NCBI lineage: Eukaryota > Metazoa > Arthropoda > Insecta > Diptera > Tephritidae > Eurosta > Eurosta solidaginis. The sequence continues at coordinate 248,568 of NW_027137023.1, read as the reverse complement.
GCTCGCTTTCTATTCTTGTCCGTATTATGTGTTCCAAATATGACCCAAATCGACCACAAACAGGATTTTTGTGAATATTTCCATCCTTGCGCCACCTAGCGGCGATTGTTTTAATAGGTCGCTTTCTATCCTTGTGTGTATTGTGTGCGGCGATTTTTTTCACAGGTCACCTTCTGTTCTTATATGTATTATGTGTTCCGGATATGAGCCAAATCGGACCACAAATACGATTTGTGTGATTACTTCGATCCTTGCGCCACCTGGCGGCGATTCTTTTCATAGCTCGCTTTCTATTCTTGTCCGTATTATGTGTTCCAAATATGAGCCTAATCGACCACAAACAGGATTTTTGTGAATATTTCTATCCTTGCGCCACCTAGCAGCGATTGTTTTAATAGGTCGCTTTCTATTCTTGTACGTATTATGTGCTCCAAATATGAGCCAAATCGACCACAAACAGGATTTTTGTGATTATTTCGATCCTTGCGCCACCTGACGGAGATTGTTTTCATAGGTCGCTGTCTATACTTGTATGTATTGTGTGTTCCGTATATGAGCCAAATCGGACCACAAATACGATTTTTGTGATTTTATCGATCCTTGCTCCACCTAGCGGCGATTTTTTAACAGGTCGCTTTCTATTCTTGTATGTATTTTGTGTTCCAAATATGAGCCAAATCGGACCGCAAAAACGGTTTTTGTGAATATTCCGATCCTTGCGCCACCTAGCGGCGAATTCTTCATAGGTCGCTTTCTATTCCTATATGTATTATGTGTTCCAAATATGGACCAAATCGGACCACAAATATGATTTTTTGGGAATCACGATCTTTGCGCCACCTAGCGGCGATTTTTTCATGGGCCGCTTTCTATTCTTGTATGTATTATGTGTTCCAAATATGAGGCAAATCGGACCACAAATAAGTTTTTAGTGATTATTTCGATCCTTGCGCCACCTAGCGGCTATTTTTTTCATAGGTCGCTTTCCATCCTTGTATGTATTATGTGTTCCAAATATGAGCCAAATCGGGCAACAAACAGAATTTTTGTGAATATTTGGATCCTTGCGCCACATAGCGGCAATTTTTTCATAGGTCGCTTTCTATACTTGTGTGTATTGTGTGTTCCGTATATGAGCCAAATCGGACCTCAAATACGATTTTTGTGATTCTTTCGATCCTTGCGCCACCTAGCGGTGATTTTTTTCATAGGTCGCCTTCTACTCTTGTACGTATTATGTGTTCCAAATATGAGTCAAATCGACCACAAACACGATTTTTGTGAATATCTTGATCCTTGCGCCACCTAGTAGCGGTTTTTTTAATAGGTCGCTTTCTATCCTTGAATGTATTATGTGTTCCAAACATGAGCCAAATCGGACCACAAACAGGATTTTTGTGAATATTTCGATCCTTGCGCCACATAGCGGCAATTTTTTTCATAGGTCGCTTTCTATACTTGTATGTATTGTGTGTTCCGTATATGAGCCAAATCGGATTTAAAATACGATTTTTGTGATTATTACGATCCTTGCGCCACCTAGCGGCGATTTTTTCATAGCTCGCTTTCTATTTTTGTCCGTATTATGTCTTCCAAATATGAGCCAAATCGACCACAAACAGGATTTTTGTGAATATTTCTATCCTTGCGCCACCTAGCGGCGATTGTTTTAATAGGTCGCTTTCTATCCTTGTGTGTATTATGTGTTCCGGATATGAGCCAAATCGGACCACAAATACGATTTTTATTATTATTTCGATTCTCGCGCCACCTAGCGGCGATTTTTTTCACAGGTCACCTTCTATTCTTATATGTATTATGTGTTCCGTATATGAGCCAAATCGGACCACAAATAGGATTTTTGCGATTATTTCGATCCTCGCGCCATCTAGCGGCGATTTTTTTCATAGGTCGCTTTCTATTCTTGTGTGTATTATGTGTTCCAAATATGAGCCAAATCGGACCACAAATATGACTTTTGTGAATATCTCGACCCTTGCTCCACCTAGCGGCGATTTTTTCATAGGTCGCTTTCTATTCTCGTATGTATTATGTGTTCCAAATATGGACCAAATCGGACCACAAATATGATTTTTTTGAGAATCACGATCTTTGCGCCACCTAGCGGCGATTTTTTTCATAGGCCGCTTTCTATTCTTGTATGTATTATGTGTTCCAAATATGAGCCATATCGGACCACAAATACGTTTTAAGTGATTATTTCGATCCTTGCGCCACCTAGCGGCGATTTTTTCATACGTCGCTTCCTATCCTTGTATGTATTATGTGTTCCAAATATGAGAAAAGGGATCACAAATACGATTTTTGTGAATATCTCGACCCTTGCTGACCCACCTGACGGAGGTTTTTTTCATAGGTCGCTGTCTATACTTGTATGTATTGTGTGTTCCGTATATGAGCCAAATCGGACCACAAATACGACTTTTGTGATTATTTCGATCTTTGCTCCACCTAGCGGCGATTTTTTCACAGATCGCTTTTATTCTAGTATGTATTTTGTATTCCAAATATGAACCAAATCGGACCACAAAAACGGTTTTTGTGAATATCCCGATCCTTGCGCCACCTAGCGGCTATTTTTTTCATAGGTTGCTTTCCATCCTTGTATGTATTATGTGTTCCAAATATGAGCCAAATCGGACAACAAACAGAATTTTTGTGAATATTTGGATCCTTGCGCCACATAGCGGCAATTTTTTCATAGGTCGCTTTCTATACTTGTGTGTATTGTGTGTTCCGTAATGAGCCAAATCGGACCTCAAATACGATTTTTCCTTGCGCCACCTAGCGGCGATTTTTTTCATAGCTCGCTTTCTATTCTTGTACGTATTATGTGTTCCAAATATGAGCGAAATCGACCACAAACAAGAGTTTTGTGAATGTCTCAATCCTTGCGCCACCTAGCGGTGATTTTTTCATAGGTCGCCTTCTATTCTTGTACGTTTATGTGTTCCAAATATGAGTCAAATCGACCACAAACACGATTTTTGTGAATATCTTGATCCTTGCGCCACCTAGTAGCGATTTTTTTATAGGTCGCCTTCTATCCTTGAATGTATTATGTGTTCCAAATATGAGCCAAATCGGTCCACAAACAGGATTTTTGTGAACATTTCGATCCTTGCGCCACATAGCGGCAATTTTTTTCATAGGTCGCTTTCTATACTTGTATGTATTGTGTGTTCCGTATATGAGCCAAATCGGATTTAAAATACGATTTTTGTGATTATTTCGATCCTTGCGCCACCTAGCGGCGATTTTTTTCATAGCTCGCTTTCTATTCTTGTCCGTATTATGTCTTCCAAATATGAGCCAAATCGACCACAAACAGGATTTTTGTGAATATTTCTATCCTTGCGCCACCTAGCGGCGATTGTTTTAATAGGTCGCTTTCTATCCTTGTGTGTATTATGTGTTCCGGATATGAGCCAAATCGGACCACAAATATGATTTTTATTATTATTTCGATTCTTGCGCCACCTAGCGGCGATTTTTTTCACAGGTCACCTTTTATTCTTATATGTATTATGTGTTCCAAATATGAGCCAAATCGGACCACAAATATGACTTTTGTGAATATCTCGACCCTTGCTCCACCTAGCGGCGCTTTTTTCATAGGTCGCTTTCTATTCTTGTAGTTATTATGTGTTCCAAATATGGACCAAATCGGACCACAAATATAATTTTTTTTAAATCACGATCTTTGCGCCACCTAGCGGCGATTTTTTTCATAGGCCGCTTTCTATTCTTGTATGTATTATGTGTTCCAAATATGAGCCATATCGGACCACAAATACGTTTTTATGGATTATTTCGATCCTTGCGCCACCTAGCGGCGATTTTTTTCATACGTCGCTTCCTATCCTTGTATGTATTATGTGTTCCAAATATGAGAAATTTTTGTGAATATCTCGACCCTTGCTCCACCTAGCGGCGATTTTTTTCACAGGTCGCTTTCTTTTCTTGTATGTATTATGTGTTCCAAATATGAGCCAATTCGGACCACAAATATGACTTTTGTGAATATCTCGACCCTTGCTCCACCTGGCGGCGATTTTTTTCACAGGTCGCTTTCTATTCTTGTATGTAATATGTGTTCCAAATATGAGCCAAATCTGACCACAAATACGGTTTTTGTGAATATCTCGATCCTTGCGCCACCTAGCGGCGATTTTTTACAGGTCGCTCTCTATTGTTGTATGTATTATGTGTTCCAAATATGAGCCAAATCGGACCACAAATATGTTTTAGTGATTATTTCGATCCTTGCGCCAACTAGCGGCGATTTTTTTTCATAGGTCGCTTTCTATCCTTGTATGTATTATGTGTTCCAAATATGAGCCCAATCGGACCACAAATACGTTTTTAGTGATTATTTCGATCCTTGCGCCACTTAGCGGCGATTTTTTCATAGGTCGCTTTCTATCCTTGTATGTATTATGTGTTCAAAATATGAGCCAAATGGGATCACAAATATGATTTTTGTGAATATTTTGATCCTTGCGCCACATAGCGGCGATTTTTTCTTGTATGTATTATGTGTTCCAAATATGGTCCAAATCGGAGCACGAATATGACTTTTTGAGAATCACTATCTTTGCGCCACCTAGCGGCGATTTTTTTCATATGCCGCTTTCTATTCTTGTATGTATCATGGTGTTCCAAATATGAGCCAAATCGGACAACAAATATGACTTTTGTGAATATCTCGACCCTTGCTACACCTAGCGGCGAATTTTTTTCACAGGTCGCTTTCTATTCTTGTATGTATTATGTGTTCCAATATGAGCCAAATCGGACCACAAATACGGTTTTTGTGAATATTCAATCCTTGCGCCACCTAGCGCGTTTTTCATAAGTAGCTTTCTATTCTTGTATGTATTATGTGTTCAAATATGAGCCAAATCGACCACAAATATGACTTTTATGAATATTTCGACCCTTGCTACACCTAGCGGCGATTTTTCACAGGTCGCTTTCTATTCTTGTATGTATTTTGTGTTCAAATAGAGCCAAATCGGACAACAAATATGACTTTTGTGAATATCTCGACCCTTGCTACACCTAGCGGCGAATTTTTTTCACAGGTCGCTTTCTATTCTTGTATGTATTATGTGTTCCAAATATGAGCCAAATCGGACCACAAATACGGTTTTTTGTGAATATCCCGATCCTTGCGCCACCTAGCGGTCTTTTTTCATAGGTCGCTTTCCATCCTTGTATGTATTATGTGTTCCAAATATGAGCCAAATCGACCACAACAGAACTTTTGTGAATATTGGATCCTTGCGCCACATAGCGGCAATTTTTTTCATAGGTCGCTTTCTATACTTGTGTGTATTGTGTGTTCCGTATATGAGCCAAATCGGACCTCAAATACGATTTTTGTGATTATTTCGATCCTTGCGCCACCTAGCGCGCTTTTTTCATAGCTCGGTTTCTGTTCCGGTTTCTGTTCTTGTACGTATTATGTGTTCCAAATATGAGCCAAATCGACCACAAACAAGAGTTTTGTGAATATCTCAATCCTTGCGCCACCTAGCGGTGATTTTTTTCATAGGTCGCCTTCTATTCTTGTACGTATTATGTGTTCCAAATATGAGTCAAATCGACCACAAACACGATTTTTGTGAATATCTTGATCCTTGCGCCACCTAGTAAGGATTTTTTTATAGGTCGCTTTCTATCCTTGAATGTATTATGTGTTCCAAATATGAGCTAAATCGGACCACAAACAGGATTTTTGTGAATATTTCGATCCTTGCGCCACATAGCGGCGACTGTTTCAATAGGTCGCTTTCTATCCTTGTGTGTATTATGTGTTCCGGATATGAGCCAAATCGGACCACAAATACGATTTTTATTATTATTTCGATTCTTGCGCCACCTAGCGGCGATTTTTTTCATAGCTCGCTTTCTATTCTTGTCCGTATTATGTGTTCCAAATATGAGCCAAATCGACCACAAACAGGATTTTTGTGAATATTTCTATCCTTGCGCCACCTAGCGGCGATTGTTTTAATAGGTCGCTTTCTATCCTTGTGTGTATTGTGTGCGGCGATTTTTTTCACAGGTCACCTTCTATTCTTATATGTATTATGTGTTCCGGATATGAGCCAAATCGGACCACAAATACGATTTGTGTGATTACTTCGATCCTTGCGCCACCTGGCGGCGATTCTTTTCATAGCTCGCTTTCTATTCTTGTCCGTATTATGTGTTCCAAATATGAGCCTAATCGACCACAAACAGGATTTTTGTGAATATTTCTATCCTTGCGCCACCTAGCAGCGATTGTTTTAATAGGTCGCTCTCTATTCTTGTACGTATTATGTGCTCCAAATATGAGCCAAATCGACCACAAACAGGATTTTTGTGATTATTTCGATCCTTGCGCCACCTGACGGAGATTGTTTTCATAGGTCGCTGTCTATACTTGTATGTATTGTGTGTTCCGTATATGAGCCAAATCGGACCACAAATACGATTTTTGTGATTTTTTCGATCCTTGCTCCACCTAGCGGCGATTTTTTAACAGGTCGCTTTCTATTCTTGTATGTATTTTGTGTTCCAAATATGAGCCAAATCGGACCACAAAAACGGTTTTTGTGAATATTCCGATCCTTGCGCCACCTAGCGGCGAATTCTTCATAGGTCGCTTTCTATTCCTATATGTATTATGTGTTCCAAATATGGACCAAATCGGACCACAAATATGATTTTTTGGGAATCACGATCTTTGCGCCACCTAGCGGCGATTTTTTCATGGGCCGCTTTCTATTCTTGTATGTATTATGTGTTCCAAATATGAGGCAAATCGGACCACAAATAAGTTTTTAGTGATTATTTCGATCCTTGCGCCACCTAGCGGCTATTTTTTTCATAGGTCGCTTTCCATTCTTGTATGTATTATGTGTTCCAAATATGAGCCAAATCGGACAACAAACAGAATTTTTGTGAATATTTGGATCCTTGCGCCACATAGCGGCAATTTTTTCATAGGTCGCTTTCTATACTTGTGTGTATTGTGTGTTCCGTATATGAGCCAAATCGGACCTCAAATACGATTTTTGTGATTCTTTCGATCCTTGCGCCACCTAGCGGTGATTTTTTTCATAGGTCGCCTTCTACTCTTGTACGTATTATGTGTTCCAAATATGAGTCAAATCGACCACAAACACGATTTTTGTGAATATCTTGATCCTTGCGCCACCTAGTAGCGGTTTTTTTAATAGGTCGCTTTCTATCCTTGAATGTATTATGTGTTCCAAACATGAGCCAAATCGGACCACAAACAGGATTTTTGTGAATATTTCGATCCTTGCGCCACATAGCGGCAATTTTTTTCATAGGTCGCTTTCTATACTTGTATGTATTGTGTGTTCCGTATATGAGCCAAATCGGATTTAAAATACGATTTTTGTGATTATTACGATCCTTGCGCCACCTAGCGGCGATTTTTTTCATAGCTCGCTTTCTATTTTTGTCCGTATTATGTCTTCCAAATATGAGCCAAATCGACCACAATCAGGATTTTTGTGAATATTTCTATCCTTGCGCCACCTAGCGGCGATTGTTTTAATAGGTCGCTTTCTATCCTTGTGTGTATTATGTGTTCCGGATATGAGCCAAATCGGACCACAAATACGATTTTTATTATTATTTCGATTCTCGCGCCACCTAGCGGCGATTTTTTTCACAGGTCACCTTCTATTCTTATATGTACTATGTGTTCCGTATATGAGCCAAATCGGACCACAAATTCGATTTTTGCGATTATTTCGATCCTCGCGCCACCTAGCGGCGATTTTTTTCATAGGTCGCTTTCTATTCTTGTATGTATTATGTGTTCCAAATATGAGCCAAATCGGACCACAAATATGACTTTTGTGAATATCTCGACCCTTGCTCCACCTAGCGGCGATTTTTTCATAGGCCGCTTTCTATTCTTGTATGTATTATGTGTTCCAAATATGAGCCATATCGGACCACAAATACGTTTTAAGTGATTATTTCGATCCTTGCGCCACCTAGCGGCGATTTTTTCATACGTCGCTTCCTATCCTTGTATGTATTATGTGTTCCAAATATGAGAAAAGGGATCACAAATACGATTTTTGTGAATATATCGACCCTTGCTGACCCACCTGACGGAGATTTTTTTCATAGGTCGCTGTCTATACTTGTATGTATTGTGTGTTCCGTATATGAGCCAAATCGGACCACAAATTCGATTTTTGCGATTATTTCGATCCTCGCGCCACCTAGCGGCGATTTTTTTCATAGGTCGCTTTCTATTCTTGTATGTATTATGTGTTCCAAATATGGACCAAATCGGACCACAAATATGATTTTTTTGAGAACCACGATCTTTGCGCCACCTAGCGGCGATTTTTTTCATAGGCCGCTTTCTATTCTTGTATGTATTATGTGTTCCAAATATGAGCCATATCGGACCACAAATACGTTTTAAGTGATTATTTCGATCCTTGCGCCACCTAGCGGCGATTGTCTGAAATAAATAAATAAAAGCGACCTTTCAAAGCATTGTTTCCATTTTTTTTTGTTTAAAGAAATAGCTTGTTTTAGTTGGGCAGGAAAGATTTGTTATAAAATGGAAACATATATCCGATCAGCTGAGTTAATCTTAGAGTTTGAACAGCAGTACAGCCTTATTCCAGAGGAAAGCCATAATAAGCACACTCTTGCGATACAGCAAGAAGAGTTGCGCTCCTTATGGAAGAAGGTTAAGTCTGTGTTTGACTCACTGATGGGATCAGAAGATGTCGACGCAAATGATGTGTTGGCCATCCGGAAAAAACAGATCTCTACCTACGCAATATATATGCGATGCTTATCCACAATATCTGCTGAGGCAGAGAAATTTAAAAAAGTAGAAAATAGTGCTATCTCGGAGCAATCACCCCCAGCCGCACCTCGCGGGCATAAGAACCGCCTCCCTCCTTGCGACACGGAGATTTTCAAAGGTGACTATTCATCATGGCCAACCTTTCGTGACCTTTTTACGGCCATATACATAAATAATTCCGACCTACAGGGGGTGGAGAAATTGTTCCATCTGAACAACAAGACACAGGGCGAGGCCAAAGATATTGTAAAAAAATGCTCTCTAACAAATGATGGGTTCGATATGGCCTGGAAAAACCTCTGCGAAAGATATGAAAACAAGCGTATATTAGTCAACACGCAATTGCAAATTCTTTTTAATTTAAAGAAGGTAGAGAGTGAGTGTGGGAGCGCGTTAAAGAAATTACATAGCGATATAAACAATTGTCTATCGTCCCTCAAGTGTCACAAAATCGACACATCCAATTGGGATGCAACACTAACTTATTTGTGTTCGACAAAGTTACCGGAATGTATCCTGGCTCTATGGGAACAAAGCATAGACCATAAAATGGACATATCTAAATGGGAAGATATGGACAAATTTCTATCAAATAGGTTTCAGACACTGGAAACAGTGTCTAGCTTCACTGGCACTAACGCCCAAAAGGGCCAAAAGCCATCAAATACTCGGCATCCAACCGAAACCCCCATAAAAAGACTTGGTGCCTTCCAAACGAAGGTATCAAAACCTACTTCAAAATCAACATCTAGAGTTTTTTGTAAAATGTGCAAAGCTGAACACAGGTTACGGAATTGTCCCCGATTCTGTGATCTGACCCCAGTGGAGAGAATCAACTTCATCAAATCCACGGGGGGATGCCTGAACTGTTTATCCCCAGGACACACAGTGACGAGGTGCACCAGTTCGTACAACTGCGCCAAATGCCACTCTCGTCACCACACGCTCCTGCATGCGGATACAGTTCAGCAACCCATGAGGCGCAATCCATTCAAAGACGCGGATAATATCCCGTCGACTTCAGCACAAGCACAAAGAAGACAGGAATCGGGGCAACCAAATTCTTCTGCGAACCAGAATGTAAAATCCTGTCATGCTAATTCCAGCACAGGCGTGCTATTAGGAACTGCTCGCGTACACATTCATCATAATGGTACCGACTTCTCCGCGCGGGCATTAATTGATTCAGGGTCTGAATGCTCTTTCATGACAGAAAGACTAAAACGCAGAATCAATTTGCCGGCAAGGAAAATGCATGCCCAAGTTTCAGGCATCACCAACGCAGTATCTGCTCAAGTTAAAGAGGCATCCACCATCGAGCTACGTTCACCAGTGGACCCATGCTTTGGCTTGACTACTCCTGTTCTAACTTTAGCCAAACTAACTGGGAATCTGACATCCTGCCATATCGAAACAATGACTATGCAGGCATTCCCAGACTTAGTTTTGGCAGACAAGAGGTTCTACGTCAATGAAGATGTAGACCTCATACTTGGTGGCGATATATATCCCCAAATTATACTAAGCGGTCTAAAAAAGAATGTGCTTAATACTCTTCTGGCCCAAGAGACAGTGTTCGGTTGGATACTAACCGGTCGTATTGAAACACCGAATCCAACGAAGAGCATCGTGTCATTTTACAACGAAGTCGGGCTGGACAACCCACTAAAAGCTTTCTGGGAGTTAGAACATTTGCCAAAAGGCAAAAGCATTAATGCAGATGACGCATATTGCGAACAGCTGTATAAAGAAACAACAAGAAGAAACGACGAAGGGAGGTATATAGTATCCCTCCCATTCAAGCAAGGCTACTCAGAAGAGCTGAGTTTAGGAGGATCCCTTAAGCGCGCATTCTCACAATATTTTCGAAACGAGTCCCGGTTAATAAAAAATCCGGACTTAGGGAAAGAATATATTAGGGTACTCTCAGAATACGAGACCCTTGGACATATGGAAAAAATCAGCAGTGTCGTCGCAGCAGATGAAACAAATAATTACTTTCTGCCTCACCACGCCGTTGTCAAATCAGAAAGTATAACGACGAAAGTCCGAGTCGTTTTCAATGCCTCAAGCCCGACGGCTAATGGCAGCAGTCTAAACGACATTCTCCTACCTGGTCCAATACTACAAGCAGATCTCCCAATTCTTATTCTGCGTTGGAGACTCTATCGATATGTCTTCAATAGCGATATAGAAAAAATGTATAGGGAAATTTGGATGGATGCCAACCATACCAAATTTCAGAGGATTGTTTTCCGAAAAGACATTAGTGAACCAATAGGCCTCTACGAGTTAAAGACTGTAACGTTCGGAGTTAACTGCGCTCCATACCTGGCCATCAGAATGCTTCTACAGCTAGCGGACGATGTGGAAAATTCCCATCCAACAGCATCGAGCACCCTGCGAGAATGCATGTATGTAGACGACGTATTAGCGGGAGGACACACCATCGCATCGACCATTAAGGCAAGGGATGAAATACGACAGGCACTACAGTCAGCTGGTTTTCCACTTCGGAAATGGACATCAAACTCGGAGGCAGTTCTAAAAGACATCCCGAAAACTGATCGACTAAGCGAAGACTTTCTGGCGTTCGAAGACACCAGCACCGTGAAGGCATTGGGCATAAGATGGAATGCGCACTCCGATCTCTTTTATTTTAAAGCAGGACCACTGGAGGATCCAGAAAAACTAACTAAGCGAGAAATATTGTCAGCCATCGCCAAGCTGTTCGACCCATTAGGGTGGCTCGCCCCAATGGTCATAGTGGCGAAAATATTAATACAGAATATTTGGTTAGAAGGCACCGGATGGGATGAGCCTGTCTCACCAAATACATTAGAACGGTGGAAAACCTTCACCCAACACTATGGCGAAATAGATAACATACGGATACCGCGGTGGGTAAACTTTTCCCCGGAAAGCGAAATAGAAATCCACGGTTTCTGTGACGCTTCCGAGAAAGCATATGCTGCAGCGATATATATGCGCGTAAAAAGAGACGATCAGGTTTTCATACACTTACTCTTAGCAAACACCAGAGTAGCTCCAGTGAGAACCATCTCGCTACCACGTTTAGAACTCTGCGGCGCCGTGCTTCTCGCAGAAGTGATGGAATCAATATTCCGAAATATTCATTTGGGACCAGTAAAAGTTCACCTTTGGACGGATTCAACAATCGTACTCGCATGGATACGCAAGCCGCCCTGTACTTGGTCAACCTTCGTCGCACATCGAATCACCAAGATCCTCGATATGGTCGGTAATAAGGACTGGCTTCACGTTGACTCGGAATCTAACCCAGCGGACTTAGGGAGCAGAGGAATACTAGCGTCAGATTTGGTCAACAATTCGTTGTGGTGGCAGGGACCTTCTTGGCTGCAAGAAGACAATTCCCACTGGCCAGCACAAGACACCGAATACAACACGTCAATTGAGGAAAAGCGGATAAAGGTTCATGCAGCGTCAGCAAACAACAACCCTAACATCCTTGATAGGTTCTCCGACCTTTCAAGGGCGCTGCGGGTTATATCTTACATTTTTCGATTTGCCCGCAGAACACATCCCAAGACTAGAGTTTCCTTCAATAGGCAGTCTCATACAATCGCACCTGATGAAATCGAAACTACGTCACAACGATTGATAGCTATATGCCAAAGGAAATATTATCAAGCAGAGTATGCCAACTTGAAGTCAGGGAAACCAATTCATGGGAAGAGTGAAATTTTACCCTTAAACCCATTTATCGATTCTGATGGTATAATCAGAACTGGTGGTAGGATTGACGCATCCAAAGATATGCCCTACAACGAACGACACCCAATTATCCTGCCGTACACTTGTAGGCTATCCAGACTCCTAGTTGAGTTTATACATAAGATCTCCCTCCATGGAGAAAACCAGCTGATGCTGCGCTTTATTCGCACTCAGTACTGGATACCGCGTATTAAAACCATGATTAGGTCTGTCATCCACAAATGTAAAGTGTGTACTATTTACAAGAAGCGGGCACAAACTCAATTCATGGGCATCCTTCCCAAGGAGCGCACCACTTTTGCCAGGGCCTTCACAAATACAGGTGTAGATTTCGCCGGACCTTTTGACATAAAGTCCTACCGAGGGAGAGGGTGTCGGACCTCAAAGGGATATGTATGTTTGTTCGTCTGCTTTTCAACGAAAGCTATTCATCTTGAAGCGACAAACGACCTTAGTACCGGGTCCTTCTTGGCTGCCTTTTCCAGATTTGTATCCAGACGAGGATGCCCAAAAAACGTCTACTCCGACAACGGTACAAACTTTGGCGGAGCTTCACGATCCTTACGATCGGAGTTCAAGGCATTTCTTCGGGAAGCGAGGGACGATACCATGAATAAATATAGCCACCAAACTCTCGCATGGCATTTCATACCCCCAGGTGCTCCTCACATGGGAGGCTTGTGGGAGGCAGGGGTAAAAAGTTTTAAAACCCATTATAAAAAAATCGCGTCCGACCATAAATATACCTTCGAGGAGTTTACGACCCTGTTATGCCGAATAGAGGCATGTCTTAACTCTAGACCACTGAGTCCCTCATCAAATGAACCTTCCGACCTGGAGCCGCTTACTCCAGGCCATTTTCTCGTGGGTGGGCATCTGTTAGCTCCACCCGAACTCGACTGTGACGAGAATTCTGCCTCTATAGTCAACAGATGGCAAAAAATGAAGGCCTTGCATCATACTTTCTGCCAAAGATGGAAATCGGAATATCTCACCGAGATCCAGAAACGATATAGATGGAAACATCCACAATCCAATTTAAAATCCGGAGACCTGGTCGTTATCAAGGAGGATAACCTCCAACCTAACGAGTGGAGAATGGGGAGGATCGTCAACATACACCCAGGCTCTGACAACCGTGTGCGTGTTGTTGACGTCCAGACAACCAAGGGACAAATAACTAGAACAATTTCGAAATTGGTACTCTTTCCGTCCCACAACAAGGAGGAGGAAATGTAAGGGGCGAAATTCCGCCTCACAAAACCCCAGAAAACCACAACACTATTTCCCCCGACTACCTACAATTAGAGGCCCACGGTTAGTGATAGCATCGAAAGCATCTTAAGGAACCCACGTCTTCGTGTCTCTCTATCCCTAAGCTTGTGTTTCTCCCGAGCCATATATTATCATCAACCCCCCGGTCTCGTGAGGGTGCGAGTCTACCGGAGGGGAAACCTAAGGCGTACTACGCGATGGCAATGAGGAAAGGGAGCGCGGGACATAAAGACGCGTTCAACCACGCGCCGTGATGCCCCGCTATCCCTAAGCTTGCGTCGCTCCCGAGGCCCTAATTATAATCAACCACCCCGGTCTCGTGAGGGTGCGATTCTACCGGAGGGCGATCCTACATCTTATTTTTCTTTTTTTCTCACCCCCGGTCTCGTACCGAGTCTGCCGGAGGGGGAATCCTACACCCAGCTACTTGTGGGCAATGAGGAAAGGGAGGTAGAGACACGAGGACGCATGGGAGCTTACCAAAAGCTCGCAAAACCAAAAGCAAAACTGAGGCTTCATAATAATACTAACGGGGGGCCCCTTGCAAAAAAAAAAAAAAAAAAAAAAAAAAAGAAACCACCCCAAATTCACTCGCTCACCCAGAGCGAGGACACCAGAAAACATCCCATTCACTCGTTATCCCATAACGAGGACATCATGAAAGCCTACCGCAGAAGGGCGAACCGATCTGCCACAGAATCTAAGGGCTTTCGGCCCTTGGTATATTTTAAATTTCCCAAAGTCACTCGCTTCCCCCAGCGAGGATACCAGAACCCTGATACAGACCCACGGTCTGCCCCAGAACACATATGCACTCGGTCAAATGCACGAGGCCAACAGCACCGAAGCGGGCCTAGCAATCAGGATTCCAATAGTTATAATTCATAAGAACAAAGTACACGTCATGTAGGAAGTCTATAATAAAAGCTTTCCCAATTTCACTAAAGTTAATCCCGAGTTGGCGGTACCTGCTGGAAAGATAGTTTTGCAAGTAACCTTTACATCTACGCCAGTACTGAAATAATTCATTCACGTCAGCCTTCAATCAATGCAACCAATGTCTCTAACAAGCGTTAACACTAAACAGCATCTATGTATTACTTTTTGTGCCCGTTCGTATGACCATTTAATTCACAATTATCATACTGAGCCTTTGCTGCTGCTCCAGTGCTAGCACTTTTGCCGTTCACTTCAGCGGCACAGCTACTCTCGATACCCTTTAACTTCTTAGTGGGCGGCTCATTGGTGATTAATGAAAAATCAAAACGTTGCTCCAGCATCATATGCGAATTTGGTGGCAAACCAATGCAACCACGTAATATATTCTCAATAGCCGAACGCTGACGAAAGAGCGAGTTGATAACTTGTGCGCCACGCGGTACCAATGGGGCCTTGCATAGGTAGCTTAATATAGAAAGTACGGGATTAAATGAGACCCATGGCGCATCGGCCCGTTGATTATTTTTTAATCTGAATGCGTGAGCACAATTCACCCAAAATAACCAAGTCAAGTATGAAAGGTGAAGCGAGTAATGAATCCTCGCATGTATTATGAATGACGAGTGTATTATGACCGCCCATCATAATTTCTGAGGTATATTCATCCATAGCACGTTTACTATCGCCCACATAGGGTACATATTTGATGACCACCAACATGATCGGGATGTTCATTAGGTTTAAAGAGCATTTGATTCGATTCGACCATATCATCAACAACGTTACCTTTGGATATCTCCTTGGAGCGGAATTGCTGTGGGGCTGATAAATTCTTGCCATCATTATTACCCAAATGATTGTAGCTAACTATGGAAACAGGTTTGATGCCTGCACCCACCTAAAAGTCAACAAGCACTGACTTAAGTTTAGTTTGGCCCGCTTTAAAATCATCGCCAGCAATGAAAACACCCTTAAATTCGGCCAATTCAATAAGACCAGGTACAAACGTATTTTGTGGTGAGCCATTAATGTAAGTTACGCCCTCGTCAATGCTGGCCATTGCAAACATAGTTGATGGTGAT
The DNA here is from genome assembly GCF_040869045.1 of Eurosta solidaginis. Taxonomy (NCBI): domain Eukaryota; kingdom Metazoa; phylum Arthropoda; class Insecta; order Diptera; family Tephritidae; genus Eurosta; species Eurosta solidaginis. Next base: position 232,626 of record NW_027137023.1, on the reverse strand, counting down.
ATTTCTGCCTTATTCGCTTTCAACGACGCCTCTAACTCAGCCATGGTTGTATTCAAGCCCTCTTTTATTTCACAAAAACGTTCTGTATTAGCAGTCCACAATATACTCACCTGATCCACACCAGTTTTTTGTTTGAAATTGCGTATATCACGTCGTATTTGTTCATATTGTTGAAATTTAGTACCTTTGATTAGATTATCAGCACGATCCGACTGATTGGCTGCAATAAAGTCGGGATCATAAATGGATGGCCGCGGTTTCAGTGTTGACAAATCCTCATACAATTGATCTTGTAATTCTACATCGAGCTCCTTTGAGCATCGCATAGCTTCCCCAATATTCAATGAACTTATATCCCAACCATTAACGATAATATCATCGGGATTAACCATGGGTACAAGATCTTTAATGGGTACATATACATCTTTGCCATCCTCATTGAAACCAAAAAAAAGCTCGGCCGAGAAAATTAATAAAACGCGAAAAATGTTGAGTTCAATATATCCCTGCAGACATCAGTCATTTTGCGAGATAACACCAAAAACCTGCAAATATATCAAAGAAAATTCATTAATAAAGTGCATAAATGGGCAGCAAAAAAAAAAAAAAGGGTGACAACTGACGGCGCGGCCGACGCCGCAGTTGGAGCACCCCCTTTGCGATGCCGGTAACCTGAAAAACACTAAAAACGGAACGATACCGGCATACTTACCCATCCACTGTTCTGGATCTCCACCACCAGTCACCTGAAAAAGAAAAGAAAATGTATTAAAAATCTGAAATAACATAAAAAATAGTTATTGAAATAAAATTATTGCAAAATGTTTTACTACTTACCCTTGTGTCCAGCAACGCGTAAATTTTACATGAATTGAAGAAAAACGGTAAAATAAATCTTTCGATTCATTTTTTGTTTTTGCTTCATTCTCTACACTGGAATGTTCAACCAACGTAGGTATGTATGAATGATACATACAAGAAAACGAGAATCGGCAGGGTTCCCACGTTACCTACCGCGACCACCAAATGGTCCGTTCCACAACGCCTCTGTCAGGGTTCGGACACTCACTCTCCCTCTACCCAGGAAGACCACGATCCATTAAATTTTATTCCATTTAATTTATAACCCTTCATACAACTCATAAATACAAAAAAAAAAACGAAATTCAAATGTTAAAATTGAATGCTTAATGCATCCGTTTGCGGTGCAGGGATAACGCAGCCGAAGACGTATACCGCTTTAGACAATCCCCGCACCGGTACGGGAAAAAGCCCATGGCCAGGAGCCCCTTTGCCGCTCCGCATAGCGGATGTCCGCGACCACCTCAATGGGTTCCGCATCCCCCTCCGCTGACTACAGTTTCACATATATGTACTGCCTTGGGTCCATTTGACACTGAAAAGGAAAGAAAATAGAAAACCCATTAGAAAAAATTATTAAAAATTCGTTAGGAACCCGTCATACTTACGTTTTACTTTACCAGCTTGAAACTTCTTTTGTAAATAACAAAGTGGTGGGGCTAATTTATCCACCACAATCCTACATTAATGTATCCTGGAAAATTCCTGTTACGGGAAACCAACTGGATGGCAACCCGCAACCTAACAACGTCAGCCTCATTAGTGCTGTCCAACTAAGGGCGAATACCGAACACTCAATAGACAAAATCAGTACCGAAAATCGCAAAACCTCAAAATCGGGACTGACGTGTTTTTTCTATTTTTCACTCATATGGGCATCTCATGCAGTACCAACCAGGCATACACAACAAAGAAATTCAAAAAAAAGGAAAACAAAACAAAGACAAACCTCTCCTTGTACAAAAAATTTAACATTTTTTTTACAAGGAAATTTTTTTTGTTGTTTTCTTTTACCCGTTTTTTGGCCACTGTTTTCGGGTTGGGGGGCAGGACTTGTTGTTTCTCAACAACAAACATCACAAACAGTCATTATAAGGGCTCGGTACAAAAACAATCCGAGTCCCGAAATAAAAGAATCCCGACACGACAAAATCCCGAAATGGGAAAAGTCAACTGTTTCTACCGGCCTAGTGTGCTACTGCCCCAGTGACCTAGTTTTTTTTCAAGGGCAAGCAAGTACATGTATGTATATATACATATATATACTCGCACACCACAAATTCACCATACCAGCTGTCAGCTAACCAATAAATACACGACAGGGCTGCATGCAATCTCATAATGATACGGGCAGATAGAACGCGTCGTGAAGAACGCATCGCCAATCTGCATGCAAGCACCGGCAGTTGGTACACTTTCCAATTTAAGTACGATTTGCGCTGCTCGTCATGAGCTTTCTCACAAAATTAAATACATACCTTCGTCGGCCCTTACGCTTCGCTTTAAACTCGCTTTATGCATCTATTTTAATATACGTTCTTGTAATAAACCACCGTCGCTCCACCTAACCAACCTCACGGCCACTCGCCCTGGCACATCCATAAAATGCCACAGTAGACCTGAGAGCGACACGATACGTTATACGCTGGAACGGAGACCTCAGACTCTTCGTCCAGCCCAGAAAAACCTCAAAACCCTCGAGTCTGGAACGGAGACCTCTGCCTCTTCGTCCAAACAAAAAAAAAAAAAAAAACTGCAAATCTGGAATGGAGACCTCGGCCTCTCCATCCGGAACGACAAAAAAACCAAAGAATAACAAAAATGGTGCCACTCTGGAACGGAGCCCTCGGCCTCTTCGTCCAGCCTTATTGGCCATCGACTATACACATATTACATTCTGAATTTCTATATTTAAGAATTATGTATAATTCAATGGCAAGAAATATTCACTTCACTGTTCATAACCGCTAATTCTTTCATCTTAGCTCAGGTGGCATGCTAAGCAAGTCGGAAAGGATTCCCGGCCATTTTGCGTCGCAGACGAACTCTTCCTTTAGATAAAGTTTAGTGTGTAAGTCTTATATAAATTTTTTCTCGTTTCAGCGGAGGTCATTGGCGAAAAACGATGTTGCGTATCGCAAGGGGGGCCGGCATGTTTAGGCAGGATGCCTAACTTTTCCGCATCTGATTGTGTGCTTTTTGTCAGCACTCATGCATATGCATGTCGGGGTTGATTTGTGGGTGCCTTTCCCCTCCAAACCGGAGGATTTTGCGGGTCAGCGGTTGTAGCTTGCTATACAACCGGCCTCTTTGATTTCAACCGCCAACGCATACACATCTGCCGCCAGCGATCTCCGCCGTGTTCCAACATATTCAGGTAATATTATACCCACGTTAGTTGATTGTAACCTAATAAAGTGCATTATTATAACGAGGAAAATCCTCTTGTGTTCTTCTCTGTTTCCTTTTGAGTGAATCACCCATTGAACGAGATCGACCCGTGTGCGCCTACCCACTGCCGGTTTACGACGCACTCAGGCCGAACATTTGTGGAGGCCCCGGCGAGATCATTAATCACCACTTTTGAGTGAGTCACCCATTGAACGAGATCGACCCGTGTGCGCCTACCCACTGCCGGTTTACGACGCACTCAGGCCGAACAGGTCGCTTTCTATTCTTGTATGTATTATGTGTTCCAAATATGAGCCAAATCGGACCGCAAATATGACTTTTATGAATATTTCGACCCTTGCTCCACCTAGCGGCGATTTTTTCACAGGTCGCTTTCTATTCTTGTATGTATTATGTGTTCCAAATATGAGCCAAATCGGACCACAAATATGACTTTTATGAATATTTCGAACTTTGCTCCACCTAGCGGCGATTTTTTCACAGGTCGCTTTCTATTCTTGTATGTATTTTGTGTTCCAAATATGAGCCAAATCGGCCCACAAAAACGGTGTTTGTGAATATCTCGATCCTTGCGCCACCTAGCGGCGAATTTTTCATAGGTCGCTTTCTATCCTTATATGTATTATGTGTTCCAAATATGGACCAAATCGGGCCACAAATATTATTTTTTTGAGAATCACGATCTTTGTGCCACCTAGCGGCGATTTTTTCATAGGCCGCTTTCTATTCTTGTATGTGTTATGTGTTCCAAATATGAGGCAAATCGGACCACAAATAAGTTTTTAGTGATTATTTCGATCCTTGCGCCACCTAGCAGCTATTTATTTCATAGGTCGCTTTCCATCCTTGTATGTATTATGTGTTCCAAATATGAGCCAAATCGGACCACAAACAGGATTTTTGTGAATATTTCGATCCTTGCGCCACAAAGCGGAGATTTTTTTCATAGCTCGCTTTCTATTCTTGTAGGTATTATGTGTTCCAAATATGAGCCAAATCGACCACAAACACGATTTTTGTGAATATATCGATCCTTGCGCCACCTAGCGGCGATTTTTTTCATAGCTCGCTTTCTATTCTTGTACTTATTATGTGTTCCAAATAGGAGCCAAATCGACCACAAGAGTTTTGTGAATATCTCAATCCTTGCGCCACCTAGCGGTGATTGTTTCATAGGTCGCCTTCTATTCTTGTACGTATTATGTGTTCCAAATATGAGTCAAATCGACCACAAACACGATTTTTGTGAATACCTCGATCCTTGCGCCACCTAGCGGCGATTTTTTTCATAGCTCGCTTTCTATTCTTGTACCTATTTTGTGTTCTAAATATGAGCCAAATCGACCACAAACAATATTTTTGTGAATATCTCAATCCTTGCGCCACTTAGCGGTGATTTTTTTATAGGTCGCTTTCGATCCTTGCATGTATTATGTGTTACGGATATGAGCCAAATCGGACCACAAATACGATTTTTATTATTATTTCGATCCTTGCGCCACCTAGCGGCGATTTTTTTCACAGGTCACCTTCTATTCTTATATGTATTATGTGTTCCAGATATGAGCCAAATCGGACAACAAATACGATTTGTGTGATTATTTCGATCCTTGCGCCACCTGGCGGCGATTTTTTCATAGCTCGCTTTCTATTCTTGTCCGTATTATGTGTTTCAAATATGAGCCAAATCGACCACAAACAGGATTTTTGTGAATATTTCTATCCTTGCGCCACCTAGCGGCGATTGTTTTAATAGGTCGCTTTCGATACTTGTACGTATTATGTGTTCCAAATATGGACCAAATCGGATCACAAATAAATTTTTTTAGAATATCAAGATATTTGCGCCACCTAGCGGCGATTTTTTATAGGTCGCTTTTAATTCTTGTATGTATTATGTGTTCCAAATATGGACCAAATTGGACCACAAATATTATTTTTTTTGAAAATCACGATCTCTGCACCACCTATCGGTGATTTTTTTATAGGTCACTTTCAATTCTTGTAGGTATTATGTGTTCCAAATATGAGCCCAATCGGACCACAAACAGGATTTTTGTGAATATTTCGATCCTTGCGCCACCTAGCGGCGATTTTTCATAGGTCGCTGTCTATACTTGTATGTATTATGTGTTCCGTATATGAGCCAAATCGGACCACAAACACGATTTTTGCGATTATTTCGATCCTTGCCCCACCTAGCGGCAATTTTTTTCATAGGTCGCTTTCTATTCTTGTATGTATTATGTGTTCCAAATATGGACCAAATCGGACCAAAAATATGATTTTTTTGAGAATCACGGTCTTTGTGCCACCTAGCGGCGATTTTTTTCATAGGCCGCTTTCTATTCTTGTATGTATTATGTGTTCCAAATATGAGCCAAATCGGACCACAAATACGTTTTTAGTGATTATTTCGATCCTTGCGCCACCTAGCGGCGATTTTTTCTTGTATGTTTTATGTGTTCCAAATATGGACCAAATCGGACCACAAATATGATTTTTTTGAGAATCACGATCTTTGCGCCCCCTAGCGGCGATTTTTTTCATAGGCCGCTTTCTATTCTTGTATGTATTATGTGTTCCAAATATGAGCCAAATCGGACCACAAATACGTTTTTAGTGATTATTTCGATCCTTGCGCCACGTAGCGGCGATTTTTTTATAGGCCGCTTTCTATTCTTGTAGGTATTATGTGTTCCAAATATGGGCCAAATGGGCCACAAGTATGATTTTTTTTTTAAATCACGACCTTTGCGCCACCTAGCGGCGATTTTTTTCACAGGTCGCTTTCTATTCTTGTACGTATTATGTGTTCCAAATATGAACCAAATCGGACCACAAATATGATTTCTGTGATTATTTCGATCTTTGCGCCATCTAGCGGCGATTTTTTTCATAGGTAGCTTTATATACTTGTATGTATTATGTGTTCCGGATATGAGCCAAATCGGACCACAAATAGGATTTTTGTGAATATCTAGATCCTTGCCCCACCTAGCGGCGATTTTTTTCATAGGTCGCTTTCTATTCTTGTATGTATTATGTGTTCCAAATATGGACCAAATCGGACCATAAATATGATTTTTTGAAAATCACGATTTTTGCGCCACCTAGCGTTTCGGCGCAGTACCTAAGCACGCAACTAGGAACACCGTCCGGTCCCGGAGAAAAGGTGGGCTTCAAAGATTGAAGACTCTGAAGAACAATATTACCATCAATAGCAGGATTCCTAATGTAATTCGAGCTATCTAAGCGATAGGGATATTGACCGGAATGAAAACCACTGGATGAATACGTGGACTTAAAGAACTCAGAAAATAGTTCAGCAACGTTGTCATCAGTGCAAACTTTTTTACCTCCAAAGGTTAATGAGGAAGGATACCCAGAAGTTTTCCGCTTTGAATTTACGAAACAGTAAAACTTTTTTGGATTTCTAAAAAATTGGGCTTTACAACAACTCAAGTAATTTTTATAACAAAGCTGATTAAGACGGTGAAATTTAGAACGAGCTATTAGATATTTAGATAGGTCTCCAAATGCTCCAGATTTCTTGAATCTCTTATAAAGCCTTGATTTAATGTTATTAAGTCTGATAAGTTGCCTTGAAAACCAAGGGGTCTTATTCGAACATAGGGTATAGCGAATAGGAATGCAGGTATCAAAGAAGCCATCAAGCGTACTGTAAAATATAGAGATAGCCGAATCGACAACAGTGCAAGCATAGAGATCCGACCAATCATGGGAAGCCAACAGATCATTGAGCATAATGAAATTCGCTTTGTAGAAGCATCTAGATCGGGGACGAGACTGTACTTGAATCCTACGGGGTAGGCTGATATCAAGTGATATCTCTAGCGTAGTGTGAAGAGTGTCTTCTGGAAGGGATAAAGGTGGTATTTGCGTAAGGGCAGTACCCACCGAGCCATCCACAAATACTAAATCCAGCATTTTATTTCCACTATTTGGAACATTGTTAATCTGTAAAAGAGATGAGTCTAACAAGCAATTGAGAAACTCATGTTGAGCAGTGGGAGTTCAAAAGTTTGAATCACTTATATTAACCCAATTAACTGTTGGCAAGTTAAAGTCACCAACAACAACAAGTCGATCGTTATCTCCCAACTGCGAATGCAAATCGCAGATGGCCGAGCTATGACTAGCATAAACATCCATATCCGACCGAGGTGGTATATACGAACAGCAAACAATTACGCTATAGGTACCGAATGAAAGCCTAACTGCTATGAATTCGATATGAGAGATATTGTCTAGCGAAATCAACTCAGATGATAGGTTAGATTCAACAGCAATTAGGACACCTCCCGCTCTAGAGATGCGATCACGCCGATAAACAGCATATTTATTTGAAAAAACCTCGGAATTGTAATTTTCAGGCTTTAGACAGGTCTCCGTAAAAGCTACAACTTGTGCAGAAAAGTTGAAAGAATTAAGGAAGAATGGAACAAATTTTGATCGTAAACCACGAATAGTTTGGTAATTAATGAGAAGACGGGCAGATCAGCAATTACCTTTGTGTTGTTATTACTGTGTTCGTCATACCGTTTTTTGGCTGTAATAAAACAGGTTCGGCCCTCGCCTTTCTTGTGATCAAGTGAACCACAGTATGCTTAGGCCAAAAAGAGGAATCAAGTACCTTATCGAAATATTCATCTGAAAGGGATATTTTAAATGAGGAGATGTCTCTCTAATATTTGAAGTTAAATGTATACACATTGATGTTACTAGTGGGTGCAACACCAAGTTTAGAGCAAACGTAATGAGCAATGTCATCTTCGGTAAGCGAGGCGTGTAATCGGGACACAAATACAGCCCTACGAGGTAGCACGGCAGTCACCTGCAAAGGAGTAGCGGATAGCGCACCAGAGAGCTGGGAAGATGCGGCCGTTATAGAAGAGTTGACAGAAAACGCATTGCTTGACCTAGCGTTGGTTATCGAGCCCGCCAAAGAAGTACTATTTTGTTCAGGTACACTTGTATAACCAGCAACAACCCCAGTATCGGTAGCTGTTATTGTTGGAGCTAAAGATACCGGTGGAGGTGTAGGATGAATTGGGGAGTCCAGCGAAATCAACATTGGTGACGTAGAACAAACAGCCGGAAAGGTACCACTATTAGTTAGTGCATCGTTTAATTTGCCAGAGATCGTCTCACTGGAAGTCTCGACACAGCCTTGTGGAGATTCCTGAGCTGCATTGTTCATAACGTCTTTGGTAAGCCTGTTCGTATCAGTCAACGCGGTTGAAGGGACATTCGTAGGAGGACAGCTTTGCCCCTGACTCGAAGACAAGTTGGAGTCTTTGTTGGGCATACATTTCTTACGTTTTGGGGATTCAGATATCACTTTCAATTTTTTAAAGTGAGCCTCCATCGTTTTGAATCTTTCGTTAAGGTCACGAAACCCAATAAAAATGTTGTTGAACTCTTTCTGAGTTTGCCTCATAAAAGCTCGCATGTCATTTTCTACGGAACACCAATCATGACATGTCCAGTTCAGTCCAATTTTGCTGGATATTAGGTCAACCACCCTACCACCTATGTGAGAGAAACCGGCACTGATGCCATGAGCCATATTATCACAGAGCCAACAACAGTGCTTGGTGCACTTCTTGACACAGCAATCCAACATAATTGCAAAGTAAAACAAACCCAAAAGAAAAATAGGCAAAAGAAACTATAAGTATAGGATAAATTGAACAGCTGTTCAAAAAATATGGGCGAGAGTTATTTTGGAGCACTGGATGCAAATCGCAAGAGAGCTTATAGCTAGCAGCGAACACAACAGAAAGCAAAAAGGGCACACAATGACTTGCTAATAGCAGCTACCAACAAAAAGGCATGCAGTTATCACAAATTTTTGTGAAAATCTATGATATATGAACACACAGACTGAATATTTAAATTGCACAAAAAGCCACTATGTATATTGCACTGTGTAAAGATTTAATACGAAATTAAACTTATAAACTATTTTCTATTATATTAATGAATATTTATAAAAGATAAAACTTGTTTACAAAGTAAAAAGAATAACAATTCGAAGAGCGATCAAAAACACGTCCGCGCACGGCAAGGTTACCAGATCGTAACCAAATATGAACCAAATCGGACCACAAATACGATTTTTGTGATTATTTCGATCCTTGTGCCACTTAGAGGCGATTTTTTCATAGGTCGCTTTCTATTCTTGTATGTATTATGTGTTCCAGATATGAGCCGAATCGGACCGCAAACATGATTTTTGTGAATATTTCGATCCCTGCGCCACCTAGTGGCGATTTTTTTCCATAGTCGCTTTCTATTTTTGCCAAATAGGATCACAAATACGATTTTTGTGAATATCTCCATCCTTGCGCCATCTAGCGGCGATTTTTTTACAGGTCGCTTTCTATTCTTGTATGTGTTATATGTTGCAAATATGAGCCAAATCGGATCACAAATACGATTTTTGTGAATATCTGGGCCCTTGTGCCACCTAGCGGCGATTGTTTTTATATGCCGATTTCTTTTCTTGTACGTATTATGTGTTCCAGATATGAGCCAAATCGACCACAAACAGAATTTTTGTGAATATCTCGATCCTTGCGCCACCTAGTGGCGATTTTTTTATAGGTCGCTTTCTATTCATGTAAGTATTATATGTTCAAATTATGGGCCAAATCGGAATTATCCGGTCATGCATTCATTGCATCCGATACAAGCCGAAACTACTTCAACATATGATGAGCAATTTTCACGTTGAAAGATTGTCACCATCACGTCCATTTTCTCGTTGCGACGTCGATTTTTGTGGACCTTTCAACGTTTACCTTCGAATTAGAGGCAAGGTACCCTATAAAGCTTACGTAGCTATCTTCGTTTGCTTCGCAACAAAGGCGGTGCACATCAGGGTCGTTTCAGACTTGTCTCCTGATGTATACCTAGCATCTCTGAAACGTATGATTGGGAGAAGAAGCCTTCCGTCAGACATATTTTGCGACAATGCGACCAATTTCGTTGGTGCTTGCAGCAAACTAGCTAAATTGAAAGCACAGAACAGAACACCAAAGGGAATTATTCGTCGCCCAATCCACAAGATTGCAATATTACCAATTTGAAAGTTCTTTCAACGGGACCGGGATGTTGGTTCACCTAACGAAACACCCTGCATGTTGCCGTGGGTCAGGAACACTTGCAAATGCATTTACTTTAAAATCAATCATTACCTTACCATTTAATAATGTACATAACTGTCGCATTGGCATTTCTATATTAGGGTATGAACTTATAAGAATGTTTATACTAGTGCTACGCGAAATTTTATATGTGAATAGGCAAGGCGAAATAAACTTCAATTGCCAAGTCTGAAGTTCCTTCATATCTACAAACGCAACTTCTTGGTTGATTGTGGCGATGTTATTGGAATGCATAAGCTTGTGTTAAACGCATTTACATTGTAACGAAATTCGGGAAATACTGCTTATTTTACACCTTCTACTAACGTTCGTATCGCTAAATTTTTGAATAAATAACTCCAATATTCAATAAAGCAAAATGGTCTTTATTAGATTACTTTGAAAGTACTTCACAATAACACTTATACTTCGCAACCAAACGCGTGCTTAAATCAAACTGATTACTGACTACTCAGCTTGCTCTGCTTTTATACTCTCTGATGCCTTGTACAAATGTCTAGACGTTTCTTCTTCTAGAATCCTCTACCTGGTCACCATATGCGTGTGTATATGTGAGTACTACCTCGGCTGATGATGGCATGCGTTTTTGAGTGTCTCTCTGCTGCTTGTATCTATGTGTGTACATAATGATTAATGTGTTTATGCAGCTTGCTTTAAGGTTTTTGTTGTTGTGCATTTATTTAGTGACGTGAATATTCGTCACATTGCCCTCCACCTAAGTCTGATCGTCCCGATCAGATAAATTGTTCGATCTAACATCTGCTAGCCTCTCCAAATGAACCACCCTTCTACTTCGTGGTTTCCCAATGGTATGTATGCGGTAGAGGGTATCACTGATCCTCTTCACAACTTTGTACGGGCCTTGCCAACTGTACCAAAATTTGGATGGAGTACCTTTCCGCCGGTGAGGGTTGTATAGCAGTACCAAATCTCCGTCCAAGAAACCTTCCGAATTATTGTTCTTGTCAAACCTTTATTTCATCTTACTACTCATTACCCTGGTTCGTTCCCTCATACTCTGTTGTTTGGCCAATGAACTACTTCGTAGAGCTTGCGCTTGATGGATTGTCTTCGCATAATCAGTATCGTTCCGAAGTTTCACAACAGTTGTGCGCCCTGGCTTGAAACTACCCTCGCATTCTTTCTGAGAAATTCTTTCCTTCGTTTTAGTGCGTCCATTTGGGTTTGTCAATGCCAGTGTTTCTCTCGCAGGTATCTTTGATTTTGATTTGTTTGGCCCATTCGTTCCATCAACCTTTGCCCGATCTACTGCCTTTAACTTTGGTGGTCTTTGTCGAATCGCCTCCACCAGCACTCGCTTACTGCTGAACCCTTTCTCCAAACTGAAGTTAAGTGGTATATCATGGTTCTTATAGCGCATATTCCTTCTTTTCATGTCGATCCTGATGTCATGGTCAACTAAGAAGTCCACTGCCAATATGACTTCATCAATAATCTCTGCCACAACCGTGACCTTTCCAATTAAGACTTCACATATGACTTCTCCGTGGACTCGGATATACTCGCCAGTAATAGTACGCTACCTTGCTCCAGGTAATGGCTTTTCTATCCTGTTGACCAAATCAGATCGGATTAAAGAATGAGATGCGCCCTTATCTACACGCTCCTTGCCATCCACATTTCCTTTGACGGTAAGACTGCTCGATTTTCTTCCAATTTGCGAGAGAGATATCACAGAACATTCAATAGCTGGGGAAAGTTCTCGATCTTTACATCTAACTCGCTCTTGCGTATCTCCTCCAGCTTTGCGTTTACGACCAGCCAAGTTGGAACTATTGGAACCGGTGCTGCAATGACATGCAATGTGACTTGGGTTGCCGCACTTGAAACATTTCATAACTCCAGCATTTTTCTGTTGTGATCCCTTCCCAGTGCTTCCAAAATTGTGTCTACCCAATCTGGCCTTTCCACTTCCACACGATGAGCTTTGTATGCTGGATTACTCAATAGTGAGGCAGTTTCCTGAGTCAATGTATGTGATACCGTTTCTGCGAATGTTGGCTTTGGATTTGCGTATGTGGCTCGCTTCGTTTCGACGTCCCGTATGCCATTTATAAAGCTCTGAATTTTTACCCTTTCGGTGTATTCCACGGAGGATTTCAGTAGCAGATCCTTTCAATGCCACGAATAGTGCAGCAACTTTATCTTCGGCATTCCAGTTGTTCACTGTTGCGGTCTTATCAAACTGGAGCTTAAATACCTGGAAAGGAATAGAGCCGTCAAAAGATAGAGTTTTTAGCTTCGTATTGCTTGCTGAAACAACTGGGCGATTTAGTTCCTGTATACGACCTTTTAAAGCATCTACCTCAGCCTCGATTTTGTTCTCAAACTGCGCTATTTTTTCGTCCATACGGGCTTCCAGTTGTGCAGAAATCTGCGATGATACCGGTGCTGAAATTTATCCCGACATTTCGGATATACGTGCCTCCTGTGCTTCAATCCTGGATGCTATTTGTGACGACATTTCGGATATACGTGCCTCCTGTGTTTCAATCCTGGATGTTATTTGTGACGACATTTCAGATATACGTGTCTCCTGTGATTCCATCTGGGATACCATATATGTCTTCTGTTCTTCAAGTTGAGATGTTACTGTCGATGTTTGAGCAGATATTGCAGCCGAAATCATGTTCAAGTCTGTGCTCGTAACTGTCTGCGAGGTTTCATTTTTCTCCTCCAATTTTGTTGTCTCATCGCCATCAAAATGAAAGACATACTCTTCCACGTTAATTAGTTCTAATTCCATTTCCTCTCGCAGCCGTGCCTGAAGTTCGAGTTTATTGCCGGTTGTATTCTTCAATGGCTCTCCAACTCCTTCTTCAGCTGATGGATCTTCAATTCACTCGACTTTGCCATGGCCTTGTTGTACTCTGCAACTCTGAAATTTATTCAACAATTCCTCTTCTAACACCAATTGTAACGAAATTCGGGAAATGCTGCTTATTTTACACCTTCTACTAACGTTCGTATCGCTAAATTGTTGAATAAATAACCCCAATATTCAATAATGCAAAATGGTCTTTATTAGACTATTTTGAAAGTACTTCACAATAACACTTATACTTCGCAACCAAAAGCGTGCTTAGATCAAACTGATTACTGACTACTCAGCTTGCTCTGCTTTTATACTCTATGTTGCCTTGTCCAATTTTTTAGAAGTCTCCCCTTCTAGAATCCTCTATCTGGTCACCAACCATACGCGCGTGCATTTGTAGTGTGTAACCATATACGTGTGTATATGTGAGAACTACTTCGGCTGATGATGGCATGCGTTTGTGAGTACCTCTCTGCTGCTTGTATGTATGTGTGCACAGGATGATTAATGTGTTTATGCAGCTTGCTTTAAGGTTTTTGTTGTTGTGCATTTATTTAGTGATGTGAATATTTGTCACAATATTAAAAATATCATTGTGCCGCGGCCTTAACTAGAAGTAAACTACATTGAATAAACTAGTCTACAGTAAACCACCAAGAGGCGTTGTTTTATTGCGCTATTTTTCTTTTAATTTAGAGCATAGCTCAATCCCTGTTTTCGAATTTATTCCGCGGTAAGAAAAAAGCTTCTTCACCCTACATCATGCTAATCCAATTAAAATTTTGTAGCATATCTTTAATGGGGGTAGTGCATAGCTTTATTCTGCATTTCTTGTAGTTTATCGATTTGCGAATCTTTCAAGATAAAGAAAATAGTGGAACAATATATGAAGTATGGCTCAATTATATATCTATATACTTCTGCTTTATAATAACTACTCAAGTTTTTACAGTTTCTTTGAATCAAATATATTTTTTTAGCTATTTTACCTCTTATATGATCAACATGGACATACAATTTTAGCTTGCAATCTATTTGAGTGTCGAGATATTTTATCGTATGCACCTTTTCAATTTTAGTATTATTTATTTTAATAGGTTCAAAGTGAATAATATTCTTCCTTGTTATTACCACATATTTAGTTTTTTTTAATATTAATTGGTAGTCTATTTTCACACTCCAAATATAGAGAGCATCTAAATCAATTTGTAGTTTTTCTCTTATTTCATGTTCATTCCGTCCATTTATGGAAATAAGTGCATCATCCGAAAATAGCTTTATAGTTCTGAATTTCTATAAAAACTTAATATCATTTATATTCCGATATGGCTAGCCTCTAGCTGAAAATTGCCGTAGTTTTGTTTCTGTTATTGCATGTTCGTTTTTTATTTTATTTATGAAATGAAATATGTTAGCGTGTGTCCCAAACGCACTTCGAATGACGTTGTGCCATCTTTCGATAGAATTATTTGCACGGACTTCACCCAATTTGGTGATATTATTCATATTACATAATTCGATTGGATATAACACCTTCTTTAGACGTTGTTGTGTTCCAGGCTGAAAAAAATTTCAGAAATCAAAATTCAGAAAGTAATCAAACTGCAAACAACATTAAATTTTGTGCGTGACTTGACAGGCGTTTTGGTTGGATGGCTGGTTGGCTCGCTGGCACGAATTTTGTAATGGAAATTTAAGTAACTTTCCGATAAGCTACAAGGTTGAAACTTGGAATATAGTTCAGAAGCCGATGACAATGCAATAATAAGAAAAAAATAACCGATAGGTGGCGCAAGGATCGAGATATTCACAAAAATCGTATTTGTGGTCAGATTTGGCTCATATTTGGAACACATAATACATATAAGAATAGAAATCGAACTGAACCCTAATCAGGTTATGCTACGCCTCACATTTTTAGAAATTTCATGCGCCCAACGCCTTTATTTAATTGTCTGATCAACGCCCTAGATTGATGAGGAGTGTGATGACTAGTACCTAGGACCTACCTAGGTTAGGTTAAGTTAGAGTGGTTGCCTCCGCTGTCCGAGCGGAGACTCACGTAGGCCGTTGTGGCCCGTTGTGCTACCACGCGGGTGCCCCTATTTCCTATTACCCTACTTTCGAAGAAGAAGAAAGTTTAGACCCCAGTGAGGCTAAACCAACGCGTTTGCCTAATGAAACGCAAGATGTCGTTTGGGTTTATAGATTCAAGCTCCGCAATGCACCCAAAAGAGTGTCTGTGGAGGCATTGGTACCTAGGTTTTGACAGTGCGGGACAGTGGCACAGATAGTGCTCAACGCTTTCTATTTCCTCCTCGTCCCTACAGCTGCGGCAGAAGTCATTTGTCTGCAGGCCCATATAGGCACCGTGAGTGACCATGAGACAGTGACCTATAAGAAGGTCCACTAGTGGGCTTATAGAGATACGGTTTAACAATATCACCGATCGCGATCTCTTTTCATCCAGCTTAGGCCAGATTTGGATATACTACAAGTAGGTTCCCTCGCCCATCTGGCGTTTGCCTTATCCGTGAAAATAGATCGCAGGTGGTATTTGCAAGTGTTTAGAAGAGGGCTGGCCCAACCAGCGGAGGTTGTTGTTTGCAAGTTGGTGCCTTCCCTAGCTAGCTCATCCGCGGCGCAGTTTCCTGAGATGTCACAGTGGCCAGGAACCCATATTATGCTTAGGTTGCAATTTTCAGCTAGTTTGTTGAGGGTTTCTCTGCACTTCAATGCCACTAGTGACGAGGTGTTACTGCATTGTAGGGCTTTTGTGGCAGCTTGGCTGTCAGAGAAGATTGAAATAGAATTGGTTACCTGCAGGTTAGCAAGATAGCGGGCTGCTTCCCAGATAGCTATGAATTCAGCCTGAAAAACACTGCAGTAATCAGGTAGGCGAAAACTCTCGCTTAGGTTGAGCTTCTCCGAGAATATCCCGCTGCCGACTCTGTTGTTTAGTTTAGAGCCATCTGTAAAAACGGAGATTTCATGTGATCCCGGCTCCACGCCGTTTGCCCACTCGTTCCTCTCTGGGATTCTTGTGAAAAATTTGTTGTCCCAGCAAGGGGGCGATGTTGTATGGTCAATTTCAAGAAGGTTTCGGGGACTTGCTTCAGGATCCGGGTGTGACCAAACCCGCAGTGCCTCCATGGCTCGATAGCGTTGAGCCTTGCCGCGTTGCAGGAGGCACAGTATCTACCATATAGATCAGTTGGGAGAAGGAATAATATGGTTTCAAGAGCATTGGTGGGAGTGGAGGGAAGGGCACCGCTGGTGAGCATTGCCGCCATCCTCTGCACTCTCGTTACTTTACTCTTGTTAGATTCGATATCGAGTGCCGTCCACCATACGGTGACGGCGTAGAAGAGTATGGGTCTCACCACTGCCGTATAGATCCAATGGACTATGCGTGGCTGGAGACCGCCACCGATTGCCGACTTACAAGCGTAGAGAGCCATTGTGGCTTTCCTGGATCGTTCCTCCACATTTCGCTTCCAGTCAAGCTTCCTGTCTAAAATAACTCCGAGATATTTAACCTCGGTAGAGAGTTTCATTTCCTTCCCGTCTAGGGACGGGAGGGTAAATTCCGGTATACTGCGTTTGCGGGTAAAAAGCACCATCTCAGTTTTTTCACAGCTGATGCTTAGTCCGCATTTCATAGACCAAGTGTTTGTTAGATTAAGAGCATTGTGCAAGAGTTCGCCAAGCACTGGAAGGTGTTTGCCGGTAACTGTCAAGGTTATGTCGTCGGCATATGCAATGACTTGGCTCCGGTGGGCTGTAGTATAGATAACAGAGCGCTCACCGTCAGGTTCCATAGTAGAGGAGAAAGAACGCCCCCCTGGGGGGTTCCTCTGTTGGTATACCTTATGAACGATGAGCTGCCCAGCTCAGCGATAATGATTCTCTTGTTTAGAAGGAGCTCGACGAATTTCACAAGAGGCTCTTCCACCCCTAGTGAACGTAGAGATTTTGTGACCGCTGCTGGAAGAACGTTGTTGAAGGCTCCTTCTATGTTGAGAAAGATACCCAGCGTAAATTCTTTAAATGCAAGACCCTTCTCTATCTTAGTAGTGATAGCATGTAGAGTTGTCTCTACGGATTTGCCCTTAGAGTAGGCGTGTTGGTTGTTGGTACAGTTGTGCTTTTTCGTTCATTTCAGAGATTCGAATCTTTTGTTCTTTTTCTGATGAACGAGCAAGTTGTTCTTTTTGTTCATCTGTTCTTTTTTTTCAAGCAAATTTGTTCACTGCTGTTTTCACCCGGGAAAAAAAAGTCAGCAAGTATAGATGGGGGTGTGTATGCAGCAATGCTTTGTGTAGGTATATTTAAATGTGTTATGAATAAATAAGTTAATATATATATGTATAATTAACTTCAAAAAAAGTAACAAATTTCGGAAAATCCAGGTTATTGAAAGAGTACAAATACAAATTGTAAATATGAACTTTTCAAGTTTAATAAATGTAATAATTACTTTCTTACAAAAGATGTTTTTCATTAATGTATACAGTTTCGAATATCTAATTTGATCGGAATAAAATACAAAGGAAATTAAACATAAACGTATATGAAATCGCTTACATATTATTATGTAAAAAAGTTAGTTGTGACAATTTTTTAGGTAATAAAAGGGTTCTTCTGTCATTAATAATTTGACCAGCGACTGAAAAAATTCTCTCGCATGGTACAGAAGTTGCAACCACACACAGTCGTTTCATAGCAAAGGTATATAAGCGGGGATATATCTTTTTCCGCTCACACCACCACTTCAATGGATCATTTCCTCTACTAATATATTCTTCGTTTAAATACTTATCAAGTTCTCGTGTTGCTGCTACGGTTTTATTCGTCGAAGAGGTTATCAAAGCAAATTCAGAGTCGTACTCGTCCCAAATGCTCTGGCCCGGTTGAACAGTGCCCACGTTCTGTTGAAATATTTCAACTTCTTGAACCGTGGTGCTATCTGTTTGTTGCATTGATGCAAATTTTTTCTTAAAGTCGTCTAATGCTTTTTTGTATGCATCCTCATTCTTAAAACCATGTCTCTTGAATCGAGGGTCGAGTATTGTACTCTCTGCATATAAAAAGTTAGTTTCTATTTTGGAAAAACGTGTCAGCATCTCTGATTGTAATACTCTTAAGACACCACGTACTACTTCTGATGTGGAAACTACCGCTGCTATCAATTTCTTAAGAATTTTACAAATTATAAGGACCTGTAAATAAAAAAACACTCATAAAATATAAGCATAAATACACACATTGCGTCTAGACAACCTTTGAAAGAGTAACGTTCTGCTCAGCAGACACAGTCACTTCATAAAATGGTTTCAATAGAGGTATTATTTCTTCTATGGCATCCAATCCTGCTAAATCAGGTTTAGTGCGAGGCAGAACTACGGCTAAAGCATCTTTAATTTTTAATAGACGGTCAAACATCTCATACGTGGAATTCCATCGAGTCTGCACATCAATCTTCAACTTTAATTCGGGCAAGTTTAGCTGCTTTTGCGTTTCCTTTAGTTTCTGTAAACCACTAGTGCTGCGATGGAAAAACTTATTGCAGGCGTGTTTGATGGGGCTCGACCCCTCCTCTGGCCTCCGCCAGGCTGCGTTGGACTTGTCGCGGAATGCGGGTATGCTTGCCTTTAAGCACGAACTAGCTCGTCGGATATGGGTGGGTTTCGTTTTCCACAGTCCACGCAGCAACCGCAATAAAAAAAATTCATACCCTTCAGTGACACCGGAGTAATCACTCCACCCTCGTAGCACCTGACCAGCCACGGCCAATAGAATCATCAAACCCCCCCTTTTAACTCTCAATACCCCTAATTGTCCTTGTCCGTCCCCTTCGTACCCCCCTTGTCCAAGTCTCTTTTCGCCTCCTTTGAATGAGGCCGGCCAATCCGCCCCTCCTCAACCTTTTGCCAACCTGGGCCCTTGTGGCTGGCCCCTAAAATTCCCTACACCCCCCATATTCATGAGTCAATCCCCGCACTCATGCCCCCTTACCACTTCCCCATGTCATCACGTCCACGTCCGTCAGGACCCCGTCAAGAAAATTATTCACCACACACGAATTTTATGATTAACAATTTAACAAATTCATTCTTTATTCAACATTTTTAATTACTTAGTAAAACGATTTCATATTCCATTTCGGTGCAATTTTTTGCGCAGGGAATCAATGGAGCCAGGAGTCATCTATCTTCACCTCTATCGCAAACCCTGAAAGCCTACCTTAGGACGTCCCAATGTGTGCCCTGGGATACAAGATCAAACGTCTGCATTGACTCAAAACAAAACCCTATTTGCATCCAACTTATTCTCTGCACCTGCCTTGCACCATTCTATTAAGATGATCTTCAATATACATTTAATGAAGTCTTCTGCTTCTTTCGTTTTATCCTTTCTTTACGAACTACGATTTAGCCAAAAAAATGTGCAATTTGAATTTCTTTGATATGGAAGAGAACTGGGTACATTTCCATCTTATATGTTATTTGCTACGGTTCTGACATTCAATTTTTCTTCATATTAACCTAACCTTCTTTTTAATTCATATAATCGCGACAAAGGATCTTGACAAACAAACTTATGATATTTTGAAATCCGAGAATCGGAATTAGCTTATGGCATATTGACTATTAAAATATATCTGCATGTAAGCATTGACCTATAATCTGATCACTAATGAGTATATAAATCAACTCAATCAATTCTATAATTCATATTTACATAGGATTTGCGTGTCTGTATGGATTGAGCCACATCATGTCAAACTTACAGAAAGGTAGATTAATCAAATTCATGTGGTATGTAACCACGATCCACTATTGCTTATGAAAAATGTATGAAATGTATATATGAATGCGTATCTTTCCATACGCTTTATGAATTATACGGGAGCGTGCCGAAGCCACTGTGTCTCCTCCGTATGCCAATCCGGTTAGCTAAATTGCATTTGCGCGCCGTATCACATTTGGTGCGCCTGACGACGCCGCGTCCAGAGCGCCGATTCCCGTGTGGACGTGCGCTACACTCCGTCTTTGCAGACGCCCTTAAAACTTGATAATTGCAGGTGTTTCGTAATGAATGTAACTACATATACTTATGTACCTTTCTATCTCAAACCTCTATCTATGACTTGAATTTCTCGTAATGTGGAACACTGGAATCCAGCTTCCCCATGAAGTTACCAAACCTTGATTCTGCCTGGGAGTGGAAGTCCCCGCTCCAGGGAAACGCCAATAGAATTCTTATTTGCTCGTCAATGCGCAGATGACATCAAATGAAAGCATGTGCGCCTATAGTTAAATTGCCTCGGATATTCACGTAAGAGTTCTTTTCTCTTTGTAGGCTATCTCCCCAAAAGAAAATTTTTACGTCGTTCAGGTTGCTTGCTGTTAATTCAGAAATTTTGCGTCTGAAATATTGAGCTTTTGTTAGTCGCCTGTGCGCATATGACCCCAGGACACGTTCACGACCATGGTGAAACAGGACGGACGAGATGCATTTTTAGGTATCCTTGGCCCCTGAGCTCATGATGGACTGCAGTCGGTGGGCCTAGTAATCTTTTGACACTTTGATGACACAGGGTTTGTTTTGAACGGTTGAAAGCAATCGCCTAGCCATCGACGCTCACCATGTCACTCCATGTCAATCTGCATGGTCGTGTCTGGTGCGTTTTATCAGAGGTAATGTTCGCAATTTTCGCTGAGGGAACATTAATGCAAGACAGTAGGTACTACTGGGTGATTGGATATTTTTTCCGAACATGACACAACTGTGGGGAGTTTGAACTTTATGACAACTTTTAGCTTTTTGTGGTTAGCAATTCGGCATGTTTGATTACTCGTCAAGGTAGAAACTGCTTCAACCTATGAAGTTGAGTCAGATACAACTTATTTGTCGCGCATTTGGTTGTTCACCACTAAACTGTCGTAACAGGGCGAGTCAGCCGATGCAAGGCGTTGCATGGTGAGCTCGAGAAACGACGAATATTACGCCCGCATATCTTTAGCATGAAAAATGCCTTTGGACCTGCCGCTCATATCCCCCAGCTCATATAAGCAATTTCCCACTGGTCTCAGAACCACCGCCTTCACATATTTATTCGCAAGCTTCGCATTGAAATTGTGCGTCGCATCACTCTGCCTAAAGCTTCGCCTATAGACTACCTGCCCGGTCTATATGTGATGGGCCTAGCCCGTGTGTTGTACACTCTTTTGCCTTTCTCGTATGCGAGCTTCAAACTATTTCTAATTTTATCCCTCAGAAGCTTCAGACGTATGTCCCGCGGTAAAACCTCTACTTCGGAATCGTTAGCACAGTCCAGTCTGCGTAGTATCTCGTACGTCTCCCCGTGCTGCACCATGGATTGACCAAAGACTGCCTTATAGGGCTCCGTCCGGATCGCCTCGTGAACCGCGCTCCGAAGAGCAAAAGCTGCCTTTGAGAGATGAGTGTCCCAAGACTTTTGATCGGCTTCGTCAATGTAGGACCTAATGATGGCTAGTAAGGATCGGTTTATTCTTTCGGACGCGTTAGCCTGGGGTGAATAGGAGGCCGTACGGACATGTTTGACCCCATAACCCTTAAGGAAATCACTGAACGCCTCCGAGACGAACTGCCGGCCGTTATCCGAATGGATTGTCTCCGGCACACCGAAGATGTGAAAGATGTCGTTTTCTAAGTACCGGATTACCTCCCTCGAAGTCGCACTCCTCATAGGCTTGACGAATACGAATTTTGAATAGTGGTCGAGGACAACGAAGATATACGAATTGCCGTCCAGAGACCTCGGATATGGACCGCAGAAGTCTATGTACAGCCGCTGGAAGACTCTTTCCGTCTCGACACGATCACCCATCAACAGTCTCTGTATCGCGTTCGTTGCTTTGCAGCATTTGCACACGTCACATTTGCGAACAAATTCCTTAACAGCAGAGACTATTCCGGGCCAGAAATACCGAGCACGAAGCCGGTTGACTGTCTTCGCTACGCCGCCATGTCCCGCCGCTGCGCCGCCATGCATCATCTTCAGCAGCTCCCCTCTCAATCCCTCGGGCACCCAAACTTTCCACAAGGAATCCTCGATTTCATCGTCTCGTTGGAAACGTACACGCTTGTAGATCACGCCGTCCTGTACCCTTACATCGGGCAACTGGTCGGAAGTATCCTCCACCGTACGCTTCAGCTGGTTGTAACTCTCAGACTGGAATTCTGGGCTACTTAGTGATAAATCGGTCCGGAAAGTGTTATCACTCAATTCGTCCATGTGTACTCGGCTCAACGCGTCTGGGACTACATTCTCTGCGCCCTTTCGATGTACAATTTCGAAGTCGAATCCTTGGGGCTTGATGCTCCAGCGCGCCAAACGTCCCGAGAGATCGCGTTGATTCATGAGCCACTTGAGACTCATGTGATCCGTAATAATGGTGAACCGAACTCCGTCTATATACGGCCGAAACTTCTGCACACTTACCACCGCTACTAAGCATTCCAGCTCCGTGATCGTATAGTTTCGTTGAGCGGAATTCAGTTTCTGCGAAATGTATGAGATGGGTCTCTCACTGCCCTCGCCGTCCAGCTGGAAGAGCACCCCTCCGATTCCCGTAGTGGACGCGTCACACTGAACATAGAAAGGCTTTGCGAAGTCCGGATTGACCAACACTCTTGGCGATACCAGCATGTTCTTCAATTCTTGGAAAGCAGTAACAGCCTCATCCGTCATACAAAACTCCTTTTTCTTCCTCAGACAATCCGTCAACGGTGACGTGATTGTAGCAAAGTTCGGCACAAATCTCCTGTACCACCCTGTAAGTCCCAGGAATCTCCGAAGTTGTTTGATAGTTTTAGGTACGGGAAACTGCACCATCGCTTCGAGCTTCGCCGGATCCGTCCGCAGCTCTCCCTGACCTATAATAAACCCTAGGTATGGGATCTCTTTCTGGCAGAACTTTGATTTCTGCACATTGATTGTCAGTCCGGCCTTCGCGAGGCACTCTGCTATCTCAGACAAGTGTTGAAGATGAGTTTCGAAGTCCGGTGAGCAAACCAAAAGGTCATCTATATAGATGAAAACATTTTCCCGGAGTCTGGACGGAACAACACGGTCCATCAGGCGACACAGCCTTTGGCTAGCATTACATAGGCCGAACGGCATGACCTTGAAGTGGTAAAGCGGGCGGCCCGGAACCGTAAAGGCGGTTTTCTCCCACGATCTCTTTTCCAGTGGGATTTGCCAGAAGGCGTCCTTGAGGTCCAGTCCCGTTATGAAGAATGTGTCCTTGAGTCTGCTGAGTATTCCCTCCACATGCTGAGTGGGATACGCATCCTTCTTCGTCCGCTCGTTCAGCTTCCTCATGTCGACGCTCAGTCGATTCTTACTCGGCTTTTGGACCAGCACTATCGGTGAGCTCCATGCGCTGTCACTCTCTTCGATGACGCCAAGCTTCAACATCCGGTCTATCTCCTCATACGCACCCTTCTGCTTCACTGGCGATAAGGGATAATAGCGCTGTTTTACGGGCACCGTCTCATCATAAATATCGATGACGTGCTCCATTAAGTGCGTTTTCCCTAGCCCCAATTTAGCAGAAGATGGGAATAGACTTTTGACGTGTTCCAGCTTAACCTTCTGTTCCTGTGATAGCTCAATCACATTGCTGTCCTCACCAGTTATTTCCGAAATTGCAGTCGGCATCAGACCAAACTTATCCCAGAAATCTATACCTAGGTAGAGTCTCTGCTTCAAACTCGGAACTATGTACAAGGTCAAATCCACTGTCGTCTGTCTCCACCGAACTTTTGCCTTTAGCTTTCCGATGATTGCCTGCACCTTTCCATCTGCTGTTCTTAGTTCCTCGTCCATGGATTGAACGTCGTCCGTACACAGCATTTTAACCGCGTCCCCACCTACGCAAATAACCGACGCTCCGCTGTCCAACAGACCCTTGATCTTGACTCCATTTACGATGACTTCAGTATATGGCCGTTTATCCAATTCGCTTCGGATAATGGTCGCTTCTAGGGCTCGCCTAACATGTTTCCTCTCTTTGAGTTTATCTCGCAACTTCTCAATCTTTTTCTTATTCCTTTCTCTATGCTTCCCTTTTTCCTTTTCCTCAACCTTATCCCCGAATATTCTCCTCCTAACTTCCAGGTAGTGCTGTCTTCTTTCATTCCAGGTTCTATATAACGATGTTCTCTTTGGCTTCGGTTGCACTGTGTTCTTAAGTATTGTCACTGTTCTTGTTTGTGGTCCGGGTGTGGCTGGTTCTGACGGTTCTTCCCGGAGTTGCCGCCAGCCATGTGGTTTTCCTGTTTGCATTTGTCGCACAGCACAAATCTCGTTCGCATCTCGTTGCATTTGAAGCAAACCAGGTCATGGAATTTGGAACTGCACGCCACATCTTCTTTCGTATCCACCTTCTTGACCGTTTGACAGATCCTCGCCTCTGCGGGTCCTCTATTCGATTCGGTTCAGTGAAACGCCTTGCGATCTCGACCGTCCAGCGCCTCCAATGATACCTCCTCCGCGGCGTCGCATGGGTCCTTGTGCTGTTCTGCCTCTACCTCGTCGACCAGCTTCCTCCTCGGAAACTTTTGCTCTTGTTCCTTGAGGTGCTTCTCGGCCCGCCTGCACTCCTCCTTCAGCTGCTGCAGCGTTTCTATGTGACATCCAAAAATCAAGTTCTTAATTTTGTATTTCAAATTTCGTCTCATCAGGTTAACTAAACTAAGCTCGGGCATCCGATCCTTCATCGTAAATGCCATACCCTTGATGCTTGCGTAAAATTCGTCAAATGTTTCAGAAAATTCCTGTTTCCTTTCGTTCATTGCCTGTCTAATCTCTTCGTCCGCAATCGGCTTGCCTGAACTGGTTCAGCAACGCGCCACGGAGTTCGGCAAACCCTACATTTTTCCCTTCCGAATGTTCCTCCATAAACAGCCAAAACCAATCCTGTGCCGATCCCTCCAAAAGCAAATGAAAGTTGGCATATAAATCCTCCGAAGAAATGTTGTGACGCTTTTGTAACGTTTCCACCCGAAACAAAAACCTTTCAACGGGTATTGACTTCGAGTTTCCCGCATATCTCAAGCCCCAATCTTTAATTATTTTGAACTTCAACTTATCGGTCCGTGCGACCCCGGTGTTGCCATCTGGTGAATCCGTGAACAGCCGCCGGCAGGCCTGCGATCGCTGATTTCCTGACGCACCATTTGACTCGCACTCTCCGCACGAACGGTCTACCAACGCCTGTTCCCCAGACCCCGATTTCTCGTCTAACTTATCATTACTGTGGTGTCTCTCCACGGCTGAGACCCTATCCCCCAAGCTACGCACGTCCTTCCGAACTTTCAACATCGCTTCATTGATAGCATCTGCCGTGGTTTTATTTACGTCCATCTGGTATTGGAAGAACATCGACTCGAACTTCTGCAACAGCTCGCCGCTGACTTTGTCCAACAGCGACACTTCTGGCGAAGGAATGTCACCCACGGGTATGATCCGCTGGCCTCCACGCGATGTCTCAACCGCTTGATCTCTATCATCGCCTGTGGCGCCTTCTTCCCTGCCGGTATCCTCTTGCTCGACTATGGCACTTTCGTCCTCGTCGGCGACTGTCTTCGAAGTCCTATCTTTATCCCCCACTTGCTTCTTATTACTACCATGCAGTCCTGCTTTCCGCGAACCCCTTCTCGTCATGATACAACCGAGCTATTATCTCCCCACAAAAAAATTTGTTCGCGAAGCCCAAGCAGTGCGTCTATAAAATGTTAAAGTTTATATACGTGTGTCGATATGTAAGTTTCAAGTTTCAAATAAAGTGTAAACTTAGATTCAATACAGTAAATATGTTAATTTATACTCAATTATTTCTTCTGAGAGTTAAATTCTGCGCGTTAAAGCAACGCATAAACCCTGATTCAGCTCAACCTCAGTTCTAGCAATTTAGTATTTCTTTACTATTCCGTGTGAATTTAAAATAACGAATGAATTGTTTCAAAAGTGTGTGTGATGAATTTCTTCCCAATCGGAAGCCCCAGTCAAACTACCCCAACCCATCAAAAGTCGTCCTAACCAACACCCCTGAGTGGACACTCCACAGCCATACGGACTTGACCCTCATCCGCATGGGATGGCCACGAACACCCACTTAGCCCAGACCGAATTCAGGACTACCTCAAGCGTCACGCACATGCGTCGAAGCACGACACTGTAGCCGCCCCGGCCCGATCCAAACCCAACTTCAGTAAAACGAGTATGGGCTACCTCAATTGATGCGCCCTAAAATCTGACGCGACCATTGTAGCCGCCCAATAGTTGAACTGAACTGATACTTCAAGTCGCATGTGGAACTACCTCAAGTGCGGCGTCCTCATCCACCACCTGCACCGTAGCTGCTCCACTTCGACCTGAACATACCCCCCGCTATTCCTTCAATTGTACTAATATCCCTTCGCACAATCATCCGGACATACTTCCCCAAAATGAGCTACGTCGGGATCCCGCCCCTCCCAATGATGATTCTATTATGCCTCAAAATTTTTAGCCAGATGCACAAGTATTAAATTAAAAAAAAATCATGAAGTACCCACTTTCGTGGGCCCCACACTTGGACGCCATTTTATTATTGCAGGCGTGTTTGATGGGGCTCGACCCCTCCTCTGGCCTCCGCCAGGCTGCGTTGAACTTGTCGCGGAATGTGGGTATGCTTGCCTTGAAGCACGAACCTGCTCGTCGGATATGGGTGGGTTTCGTTTTCCACAGTCCACGCAGCAACCGCAATAAAAAAAAATTCATACCCTTCAGTGACACCGGAGTAATCACTCCACCCTCGTAGCACCTGACCAGCCACGGCCAATAGAATCATCAAACCCCCCCTTTTAACTCTCAATACCCCTAACTGTCCTTGTCCGTCCCCTTCGTACCCCCCTTGTCCAAGTCTCGGTTCGCCTCCTTTGAATGAGGCCGGCCAATCCGCCCCTCCTCAACCTTTTGCCAACCTGGGCCCTTGTGGCTGGCCCCTAAAATTCCCTACACCCCCCATATTCATGAGTCAATCCCCGCACTCATGCCCCCTTACCACTTCCACATGTCATCCCGTCCACGTCCGTCAGGACCCCGTCAAGAAAATTATTCACCACACACGAATTTTATGATTAACAATTTAACAAATTCATTCTTTATTCAACATTTTTAATTACTTAGTAAAACGATTTCATATTCCATTTCGGTGCAATTTTTTGCGCAGGGAATCAATGGAGCCAGGGGTCATCTATCTTCACCTCTATCGCAAACCCTGAAAGCCTACCTTAGGACGTCCCAATGTGTGCCCTGGGATACAAGATCAAACGTCTGCATTGACTCAAAACAAAACCCTATTTGCATCCAACTTATTCTCTACACCTGCCTTGCACCGTTCTATTAAGATGATCTTCAATATACATTTAATGAAGTCTTCTGCTTCTTTCGTTTTATCCTTTCTTTACGAACTACGATTTAGCCAAAAAAATGTGCAATTTGAATTTCTTTGATATGGAAGAGAACTGGGTACATTTTCATCTTATACGTTATTTGCTACGGTTCTGACATTCAATTTTTCTTCATATTAACCTAACCTTCTTTTTAATTCATATAATCGCGACAAAGGATCTTGACAAACAAACTTATGATATTTTGAAATCCGAGAATCGGAATTAGCTTATGGCATATTGACTATTAAAATATATCTGCATGTAAGCATTGACCTATAATCTGATCACTAATGAGTATATAAATCAACTCAATCAATTCTATAATTCATATTTACATAGGATTCGCGTGTCTGTACGGATTGAGCCACATCATGTCAAACTTACAGAAAGGTAGATTAATCAAATTCATGTGGTATGTAACCACGATCCACTATTGCTTATGAAAAATGTATGAAATGTATATATGAATGCGTATCTTTCCATACGCTTTATGAATTATACGGGAGCGTGCCGAAGCCACTGTGTCTCCTCCGCATGCCAGTCCGGTTAGCTAAATTGCATTTGCGCGCCGTATCACATTTGGTGCGCCTGACGACGCCGCGTCCAGAGCGCCGATTCCCGTGTGGACGTGCGCTACACTCCGTCTTTGCAGACGCCCTCAAAACTTGATAATTGCAGGTGTTTCGTAATGAATGTAACTACATATACTTATGTACCTTTCTATCTCAAACCTCTATCTATGACTTGAATTTCTCGTAATGTGGAACACTGGAATCCAGCTTCCCCATGAAGTTACCAAACCTTAATTCTGCCTGGGAGTGGAAGTCCCCGCTCCAGGGAAACGCCAATAGAATTCTTATTTGCTCGTCAATGCGCAGATGACATCAAATGAAAGCATGTGCGCCTATAGTTAAATTTCCTCGGATATTCACGTAAGAGTTCTTTTCTCTTTGTAGGCTATCTCCCCAAAAGAAAATTTTTACCGCGTTCAGGTTGCTTGCTGTTAATTCAGAAATTTAGCGTCTGAAATATTGAGCTTTTGTTAGTCGCCTGTGCGCATATGACCCCAGGACACGTTCACGACCATGGTCAAACAGGACGGACGAGATGCTTTCAACCGTTCAAAACAAACCCTGTGTCATCAAAGTGTCAAAAGATTACTAGGCCCACCGACTGCAGTCCATCATGGGCTCAGGGGCCAAGGATACCTACATACACAGGGTTTGTTTTGAACGGTTGAAAGCAATCGCCTAGCCATCGACGCTCACCATGTCACTCCATGTCAATCTGCATGGTCGTGTCTGGTGCGTTTTATCAGAGGTAATGTTCGCAATTTTCGCTGAAGGAACATTAATGCAAGACAGTAGATACTACTGGGTGATTGGATATTTTTTCCGAACATGACACAACTGTGGGGAGGTTGAACTTTATGACAACTTTTAGCTTTTTGTGGTTAGCAATTCGGCATGTTTGATTACTCGTCAAGGTAGAAACTGCTTCAACCTATGAAGTTGAGTCAGATACAACTTATTTGTCGCGCATATGGTTGTTCACCACTAAACTGTCGTAACAAACTCTACAATAGCTTTTGACTTTGTTTTAATATTGTCTATTTCCAGCAGCGCTTTTTGAACTATTAAGTTTAAAGTGTGCGCGAAACATGGGACTGAACGCCAGCCTCCTAATTTTATCGCTGCAATAATGTTTGGCGCGTTATCTGATACAACAGCAGTAATTTTGTTGGAAATTTCCCACTCATACATAATTTTTTTTAATGTCGCACATAGGTTGTCACTGGTATGGCGTTCCACACATTCGATACAAGCTATATGATGTGATTTTAATAAACCCTGCTCCGGCTCTACAAAATGTGCGGTTACTGCAATATAACTTTAATTTGCTCTCGACGTCCATGCATCTGTGCTCAAGCAAACAGCATTTGCCAAACGCACCTCGGTATGTAGTTTCGCCTTTAGCTCATTATAAACGTTTGACAAAATTAAATTTGATAAGCTTTTGCGCGTAGGTAGCTTGTATCCTGGGCAATGAGCGATCACTTCAACTAAGTTCTTGAACTGGGGCTCTTCAACAATGCTAAGAGCATGATTGCCTTTCGCTACCATTTTAAGAACCTGACGGTCAATTAACTCTACTTTGCGAGTTGGAGGTGGCCGGTGAATAAAATTAGTAATTATTTGTTGGCCAGTAATAGATAACATCGCAGAACTTGACGCTGCCTGTTGAGGATTCAACGATGATATTTCTTGACGAACGGAGACTAAATTAACTGTTGGGTGCTTTATCTTTAAATGCCGGGCCAGATTACTTTGTGAGGCACCTGAAATGCTCAATGTAGATTTACAATAAATGCACTTTCCACTTTTCCCGTCTTCGCCAACAATAAAGTGGTTCCAAATCTCAGAACGCTTTCTTTTTGCAGCTACGAAATATATTTTAATTTTATGTTTATTATAAACACTTAAAAGAAAATTTTTCAACATAACTGTATCTTATAAGTTATAACTGTAGAACACAAGTGTTGTCAAAACATTTTTACAGAATTCTTTGTTGCCACACATATCTTTTTGTAGCAGTGCCACACATATCTTTAGTGTAAGTGGCATCATCGACATTCGTGCTCACTGTGAATTTCTGCGTATGTATGTATGAATTTACAATGCTCGCGAACGAGAAGAGAGAAAGAATAACATTAAGTAAAACGAACTAAAAGAACAAAATGAACAGAAATCGAAGATCTAGTTCACTTGTTCAGTTGAGAGACCCGTTCAATTGAACAAGTTCAGAGCAAAACGACCCAACTCTAGTTGTTGGAGATTAGAGCCTTATTTGCCGATCGTCTAATGTAGGCGTCCAGCAATCGTTCTAGAACTTTTAGGAGGAAGGAGGTCAGACTTATTGGTCTGAAATCCTTTGGACTGTTCCCCGATATCCTGCCTCCTTTGGGTATGAAGACTACCTTTGCCTTGGTTCATTTAGTGAGGATATAGACCAGGTTGAGGCAAGCCTTGTAGATTTTAGCTAGCAGCGGGCTTATAAGGTCGCTTGCAGCTTGCAATTCAGCGAGAAATATTCCATCCGTTCCCGGAGATTTGAAGGGTTTAAAGGACTTGATTGGCCAGATAACTCCTTTTTCGCTTACAATGT
This sequence comes from Eurosta solidaginis, assembly GCF_040869045.1. Taxonomy (NCBI): domain Eukaryota; kingdom Metazoa; phylum Arthropoda; class Insecta; order Diptera; family Tephritidae; genus Eurosta; species Eurosta solidaginis. The sequence continues at coordinate 201,663 of NW_027137023.1, read as the reverse complement.
GGTCCAGGGGTTGAAATGACCCTGGGTTAGATTGCGTGTTTAAGATGTATGGTTGAGATCTGCAGCCTGGAAAGTGAGTGCCGATCAGGGTTTCGAGAATTTCCGTACTAGAAGTGGCCCATTCTCCGCTCGTTGTGCGAATGCAGCTTGGAAGTATGGGGTTTTACAAGATTTGGTGATAAGATCTACTGCTTCTTCTATTTTTGACGATGAGTCTAGCTCACCGAGAGAAGCATCTGTTGTGCCTAAAGGAGGCGCTTCATCAGTTGTTAGCGGTAGGCTTGGCCTACCGTGAGAAGCGTTCTTTAGGAGAGTAGAGGATAGGACTTTTTTTATAAAGGTTCCAGTCCGTACGCCTCCTATTCCTGTAAGCCACTCTAGGTGGTGTACGCAAGAGCAGAGTAAAAATGATATACATATGATCAGAGTAGGAGTTTTCGTTGGAAACTCTCCAATTTTTGACAAGGTCAGAGAATACCCCAGAAACTAGAATCACATCTAGAACCTCCTTCCTGTTTGAGGTGATGAAAGTTGGTTTGTCTCCAGAGTTGCATATACTTAGATTATTACTTATAATAGAATCAAAAAGAGACTCACCCCTATTGTTAATATCGGTAGAGCCCCAAGCAGTGTGATGTGCATTGGCATCGGCCCCAATTATTATCGGGAACCTTTTACTGTGGGCCTCCCGTACCGCTTTGCAGAGTCGGTCCTGCACAGAAGTTGGGCGATCGTGCGAGAGATATGCGGACATCAGCCAGATTGTTTGCCCCTGTAGCTCGAGGCTAATACAGGTAAAGTACTCGTCGCTAAAAAGAGATAGTAAAATAAATACTAGATTTTTCTTTACTAGAATACAAGATCTGATTCTACCTGTCACGGGCGGGGTCACCAGCCGGTAGTCCTTATAAAAGAGTCCACAGACCTTGCCGCCAACGACCCAAGGCTCCTGGACTAGAACGACGTCCTCATACGTTGTGCTGAGGCGTAAGATTAGGGCAGCCGAGGCTGCCTTAGAATGGTGGAGGTTTATCTGTAGTACCTGCGCGCCCGTTACGGTTCGTTTGCGGCATCGACGTCCATCCTCTGCTGATCCGCATCGTAGGATGCCTCCTCTACGATAGTATCGTCGAATTCGGCAGGTCGGATTCCAGCAGAAGCTGCTCGTCCATGCCCGGAAAGAACTGGCCCGCAAACTCAGATACCGAGAGTGTATCGCTCTTGGCATCTGGAGTGCTGCGTTCCAGTTCGATAGCGGCCCCATGTCCACTCAAGGTGTTGCATGGGTCCGTGGGATTCATTGTGGCGGTTGCGGATTCGTTCGAGGCGGTATCCCCAATCACCAGATCCTCCGGCGCGGTGGCGTTCCCTTCCCCAGTGCCATGGGCAGCAGATTCACTCGGGATGTTTCTGTCTGACCCCTCGCCCTGAGATACAGGCTCGCCCTCGTCCGGTGTTTCCTCCTTCGTACCATCTCTTGGAATTTTCAACGTGATGGAGTAGAAGCCGTAGCTTAATACTCCACCACATTCGTCAAGCCGAGGGAGAGAAGCCTCGTTTATGATGAAGCCAATATAACGCTGCTTAGCCCTTGTCTCGCCGACCCGGACTATCCTCCAATCGCTCGAAGGTAGCCCCTGATTCGACTCCGCGATGGTATCCAGGATCTCGCCAGGATCCGCTATGCCGTCTGGGACCCAGGCCCAAGCTCTCGGTCTGTTCGGAATTTCTTCCACACCGACCGCATCCAACCTGGCCCCAGGTCACAGCTGTCCTAGCGAAGCTATGGCGAGTTTGTAGAGCTTGTACGAGCGCTTATCAGCGCAGGAAACAAGCTTGACCTTACCCTGGTACCAGCCGGCATCACGGATAGTGGGAGCCGGCCCCGGATACTTGGTCATGATGTCCTTAAAGATCTTGAGAAGGCCGTCAAGGACATCCTTCCAGTTATCCGTTATGTTCACATCCGGGTGACCGCGGGTCAAAACCGCCAGCGTAAAGTTGGCCTTAGCCGCCTCGCTGAAGGTTTTGGTCAGGGCAGGGGGAGTAGAGGTCGAAGGCCGGTGCCTTTTGGGATCGCTCGAGGCATTTCCCATAAACCTTTGTCTCTTAAGGCCGGCATCTTCGGGTCAGAAGGTAGTTTGGTGGCAGAAGAGGAAGGGGGGATGGGATTGTTGTTGCTGCTCTTCTTGGCAGCAATAATCTTCCTGGCCCAGGCCAGAGAACTTTTTTGCTCTGCCGTCAAATCTTCGCTGGAAGAGTTGCCAAGTTTCTCAACGATTTTGACGGCATTGCGAATGTTCCGCTGGTTGCGGACCGAAGTCGGGATTCGCTTATTTGCCTTGGAACCCTCAAGGGGTTCAGCCGGCTTGCGAGGTAGCTTTGCAGCGGTGGAGGCAGTAATTTTGTCCTTGGAGGATTTAGTGTTGTTACCAGCCACCTGCTGACAAGAGGTGCCCGGTACGGGCGTGGGACGGGCGTGGTAGGGGCCTCCTGTGCTTGCTCAGTCGGACGTTGCTTTCCCTCTTTGGGGCTAGCTTTGCGGCTGCTGCGGAATTGGACTTGCCCTCAAGGGGTTTAGTTCTTCCGCTAGCTTGCACAGGTGGCCGAAGATTTTTTTGTTGCCGTGGAGGCCTGGACGGCGCCGTCTGTGCGGTTCCCGACGAATTGTGGACTTTTTTTAATGCCTAGTCCAAGGGCGGAATCTTTACCCGTGCAGGGATCCGAGGCCAGGTTTTTTTGCTCATTTTACATCTTGTTCGTTAGCTGCCTACTAAGGTGAGACCGTTCGGCAGCCTGAAGTTAAGGGATAGGGGAAGCAATGTGGTCGACTGCGGTAGAGCCCCATACCGCAGCATGTCGCCGTTACTCCCGGAGGTGGCCGGTATCCGGGAGGCTCCGTAAGAATACATTCGGATGCCCCTTACTGCAAACCATCCAATGGGCACGGAATCGCATAACACCCTGGATTAGGGGCGGACCACCTTTTCAACTGGGCGTGGTCCAGTTCCCACCTTGAGGCCACGTTTAAAAACCATTTCCATATACCTAAGCTATTAAGGAGCTGGGGCACAAATGGAGATGATTCCTAAACTTAGCTAGCACTCCCCTGGACCGGGAAACTGTTGTGCATATTACCAGCCGGCACCCTCTGGGAGGGTTCAGCCCAAAGATTTGTGCCAGCCTCGGACCTACCTAATTATTTTCTAGTTTTTAGTACTATCATTACTTCATGTCAGTATTGTTTTCAATGAAACCGTTTAACTTAAACTTTTTTTTAAAATTATTTTATTTTGCTGTTTGATTACTTTCTGAATTTTGACTTCTGAAATTTGACTTCTTAATTTTCACTTCTGAAATTTGACTTCTGAATATAGATTTCTGAATTTTTATTTTTGAATTTTTACTTATGAATTTTGGCTCTCTGAAAAAAGGGTTCTGACTAATGCTTTCTGAAAAAATGTATTTCCAAATTTTTGTTTTCTGAATTTATGGGGGAACCGTTTAATGCACTCTACCAATGCCAACAGCTTTCTCCGTGTAACGCAATAGTTCCTTCTGGTTTTCCAATTGATCGGCTGTAATATGCAACTACCTTCTCCTGTCCATCGACCACTTGTGATAAAATGCCCCCTATAGCATATCCGCTCGCACCTGTATCCAGGGCCGCAGAGAGCCGAGCCGGGCCCCTGGGACAGTTCGTGTTTACGAGCACCCCTAAAAAATAAACTCAATCCAGTAAAAAAAAATAACATAACATACATAGATTTTTCAATTCACATTGTCAGTTTTATTTCACATAAAATAAGATTTACTGGAGCACCTCCATAAATGAAATGTTAGATTTCATTGTTTGATTTGCTTACATTAACTTTTTCTAAATATTTACATTTAAGAGCTTGTTCTGCGAATATGGAAATTACCGATTCAAAACTAATGCTGCGAGCAAGGCCAACGCCAAGTTTCCAAGGCTTGTCAAGCGATTTTGGCTCATAATAGAACGTAACAAATTTTTCACGCGAGACAATAGACTAAAAGAACGCTCCCCTTCAGCCACACTGACTGGAAGTGTGCAAAATATTTTTAATGCTATGCAGAGTTAGGAAATAATATTTCCATCTTCAAGTCATGAAATTTGTTCAGAAGCTGAAATGGTGGCAGCGAATCACATCGCAAATTTGCTAAGGGGATGGTTTTGAGATGAATGATTTCATCTATTAGATCCATAGAAATATCGATGCCATAAATCGTGCAGAATGCCGCTGCCTTTTCTCTGAGGTCTTCTTTCGTAAATTTAATCGCAATTCATTTACGGCTTCGAAACGTCTTGTCATGTTACCAATCAAGCAGTCCAAAAGAACGTAAAAAACTTGCGGTTTGAATTGAGTTTCGGAATCACACTCAGGTGGTTCGCCAGTTAATTCATCCAACTGGCGCTTTCTTATCTTCCTTCTATTCTCTGCGAAGGTATTCACAACCCTATACTCCCTGCCAGAACCTTACATTCCCTGAACTTCTTCAACTCATCAATCAGGCTACGTATATTTTCTGTTTCCACGTCCAGTGCGGCATTTCTAGCTTGCAGTACCAGATTTCGATGGTTGATTACCGTCAGCACTTTGAGCCAAATGGAGGCTAAGAGGATACACTCAAATTTCCCCATATATGCTTCAACACCTTTCAAATCCGTTACTGTTTCTAAACTCAGATTCAAAAGCTTGATTTCATCGATAGCTTTCAATATTTGGGGAATGTGAGTTGCGAAAGGTTTCACACCATCCACATGAGCAGATGTTGTTGTTGTTGTTGTAGCAATGCTCGCCCCACCTAATAGCCGCGACCGATCACAAATTGTCATCAATATCCTCTAACGGGAGTCCAAGGAAACTTGCCGTTTCAACAGGGGTGGACCATAAGGAAAGGGGTGTTAGAGGCGTTGGTTCCACATTACAATTAAAGAGATGGTTGGTGTCATGTGGGTACACATTGCAAGCAGGGCATACATTTTATATGTCGGGGTTGATTCTGGATAGGTAAGAGTTTAACCTGTTACAGTATCCAGAACGAAGTTGAGCAAGAGTGACACGCGTTTCCCTGGGGAGTATGCGTTCCTCTTCTGCGAGTTCTGGATATTTTTCTTCAAGTACTGGATTCACCGGGCAATTCCCGACATAAAGGTCCGACGCCTGTCTATGGAGTTCACCAAGGACCTGCTTGTGTTTTTCCGCTACATACGGCTGGGTTCTCAGGTGCCGTATTTCCTCAAAATGCTTACGGAGATGACTCCTTAGGCCCCTAGGCGGTGCTGGTTCGTCAATCAGATGTCTGTTGGGATGCCCAGGTTTCTGGGTATTCAACAGAAACTGTTTGGCCAGCATCTCATTTCTCTCCCTGATGGGGAGTATTCTCGCCTCATTATGCAGATGGTGTTCTGGGGACATAAGAAGACAGCCCGTGGCGATTCTGAGAGCAGTATTTTGGCAGGCCTGTAGTTTCTTCCAGTGGGTGGTTTTTAGGCTTGGCGACCATATGGGTGACGCGTAGCACGTAATCGGCTGACTAATTGCTTTGTATGTGGTAAAGAGCGTTTCTTTATCTTTTCCCCAGGTACTGCCAGCAAGGGATTTGAGGATTTTATTACGGCTCTGAATTCTTGGAACAATTGCGATTGCGTGCGCACCAAAATGTAGATCCTGATCAAACGTCACACCCAAGATTTTGGGGTGTAGGACAGTCGGTAGCGTAGTGCCATCGACGTGGATGTTCAATATGGTCGACATTTGGGGCGTCCATGTTGTAAATAAGGTCGCGGAAGATTTAGTCGGTGACAATGACAGGTTTCGCGAGGCGAAAAAACTGGAGAGATCAGGGAGATAGCCGTTTATTTTATTGCATAGCTCATCGATCTTTGGGCCTGGGCCTGTGGCCATTATTGTGCAGTCATCGGCGTAGGAAACGATTGTGACTCCTTCCGGTGGTGAAGGTAGCTTAGATATGTAGAAATTAAACAAAAGCGGGGATAGGACACCACCCTGTGGCACCCCTTGTTTAATTCTCCTTTGTTTTGATGTTTCGTTTCTGAATTGCACCGATGCCTGCCGACCACCCAGATAATTTGCGGTCCACCTTTTAAGACATGGGGGAAGGGTAGACCCTTCCAGGTCTTCCAGTAACGAGCCATGGTTGACCGTATCAAAAGCTTTTGATAGGTCTAACGCTACGAGTACTGTTCTATGGTGGGGATATTGATTCAAACCGCAATTTATCTGGGTGCTAATGACATTTAGCGCGGAGGTAGTGCTATGGAGTTTTCGGAAGCCATGCTGATGAGGGGCTAGCTGCAAATGTGCTTGGAAATGAGGGAGCAAAATGGCTTCAAGCGTCTTTGCCACTGGCGATAGGAGAGATATCGGACGATATGACTCACCTACGTTAGCTGGTTTCCCAGGCTTTAGTAGCGGGACCACCTTGGCCATTTTCCATTTCTCGGGTATGACAAAGGTGGAAAGAGACAGGTTGAAGACATGCGCTAAATATTTGAAACCCTCTTTCCCTAGGTTTTTAAGCATCGGCATGGCTATGCCGTCTGAGCCCACTGCTTTGGATGGTTTAGCGCGACCAATGGCGTCCTCAACCTCTCTAGCGGTGATGGTAATTGGTGACGCGCTGAGTTTGTGTTTATGTGCACGTCTATTGGCTCTCCGTCTATCTTTGTCGACCGTAGGATGCATTATATATTGTCGGCAGAAAGCGCTCGCGCATTTTTTCGCATCCGACAGCACCTTATCGCCAAAGGCGATGGAAACTTTGTCTTTGTGCTTAGTCGGATTCGATAGGGCCTTTACGGTGGACCAAAGTTTACCTACACCGGTAGAGAGGTTACAACCTCTTAGGTGCTCTTCCCATTTCGCCCGCTTGTGTTCGTCCACAAGCAATCTGATGCGTTGGTTTATATCCCTTATTTGGGGGTCGCCTGGATCAAGCTGTCTTATAAGGTCGCGTTCCCTCGCTAAGCTCGCGGCCTCTGCCGGGAAGTGGGGCCGGATTTGGGGAATTCTCCCGGCGGGAATGAAATGTGCCGAGGCGGATTCAATGACCTTACGGAAGGCACGCTCCCCTTGGCGGGCATCAGTCGGGATAGGGAGGGCAGCAAAGCTGCTGTCTGTTGCAGATTTATATTCTTCCCACTTTCCTTTTTTGAAGTTTATGAAAGTGCGTTTTTCGGTGACGATGAAGTCGGCGGTACGCTCGAACGAAATAAGTATGGGCAGGTGGTCGGATGCCAATGTTACCATCGGCTGCCAGTTGACGCAGTTTACGAGTTCTGCGCTCACGATTGAGATATCTGGCGAGCTATGACAGCTTCCTACCATACGTGTGGGGGCGTCTCCGTTAATTGTGCAGAACGTCGTTTCGTCTATTTGATCCGCCAACATCTCACCCCTACTGTCCGCCCGCAAGTTTGAATGCCATAGGTCGTGATGGGCATTGAAATCGCCTAAGATAATGCGATTGTTGCCAGTGAGTAAGGCCTCGATATTAGGGCGGTATCCACTGGGGCAACAGGTGACAGGAGGGATGTAGATGTTGATGATTTCTAGATTTGCATCGCCTGACCGGACAGATAGGCCTTGACGTTCTAAGACATTGTCACTGCGGTCGATGCCAGGATCAAATATATGATATTGCACAGAGTGGTGTATAATAAACGCGAGGCCGCCTCCATTTCCGCTCTCGCGGTCTTTCCTGTGGACATTATAACCAGAGCAGGTCTGCAATGCAGATCTTGCTGTGAGTTTAGTCTCTTGAATCGCAGCAATGCGGATGTTGTGCCGCTTCATGAAATCGACTATCTCCGTAATCTTCCCAGTTAGTCCATTACAGTTGAACTGCAGAATTCTGAAGTGCATGAGGGGTGACGCCGCCACTCTAGGGGTAAGTGAGGGGTGACTACGCCTAGGTTGTGGAAGGCCAGGACGCAATTGCTGTTGTGGCCTTGGGACTGGGCGCGCCTGGGCAAGCATTGGGGTACCCGGATGATTTGGGTTTGCGACCTGGCAACATGGCGCGATGAAACCCGTCGAGGGGTTGCCGTCGCGGAGACCAGAACATCTAGGAAAGTGGCACCACCCAAGGCAGGAGCTGCATTGAGCGGATGTCGCAAACCTATATATTCTGTGCTGGCAGACGGTGCAAACGGAGGCAGGGACTAAGAGTCTGTTTCCCTGACCTGCACGATTGCTGCCAGAAAAGAGAGGAGGAGAAGAAGACGGGGGCAGGGGCTGATGCTCAGCATTGCTACCAGCTCTACTACGAAGGTAGTAGTTATGAGTGGTATCAGCTGTTTGAGTTGTTGGCGCCGTGGGGCGCGAGCAGCAGCGGGTACTTGTTGTGGCTTGCTGAGCAGCGAAGCTGCTGGAAGGTAGTGGGGATACGCTTAGGCGTAGACCACGGGACGCCACTGGGCGTGAGCAGCAAGGAGCCACACAAGATTTGTAAAAGTTACGTGGACGTCGGGCTTTGGGATCAAGCCCAGAACAACCTGTCCGATGCAACCATCCCTTGCACGAGACACACTGAACAGAGTATGACCGTCCTAAAAAGATTCTTTTCTGGCAAATGCAGCAAAACCATTTCTCAGGACCGGGGTGAGGAGACGGACCCGGATTCGGTTCGATACCTTCCCGGAGTAAGAGAATATGTAGCAGTCCTGCTGCAAGGAGCTGCTGGGAGGATGACAATTTGTGGGAGGGACGAAACAAATTAAATGGGGTCACACTGAAATGACAGTCCTTGGTCGGGAAAAATCCCGAGTCGCTCCGGTACATAGAACCGACTGCCTTGGGAAGCGCCGCACGAGCAGATGTTTATGACATGCTGTGCAAGTAGCAATTAGTTTTTTTCTTGAGAATTTCCCATCTCTGAGGGTTTGCGCAAAAATATTATACAATAATTTCTGCATACTATCGAAAAATGTGATGACTTCTGTACAACATCCAGCAGTTCCACATAAATTTAAACTATGACAAGCACAAGGTGAGAATATTTCCAGGGAGTTATCTCTCAGGAAATGACTCTGCGCTCCTTTGTAATGACCGGTCATATTACTGCCATTATCACACCCTGGCCCACTGCTTTTCCTTGCCGGGACCCTAAAAACATTCCTGGCCCCAGGGCAATTGCCCTTGCTGCCCCGCCCCCCTCTCCACGGCCCTGCCTGTGTGTAGAATATACGTTGCTCCTGGAATCGGATATGCTAACATTGGGGCTGTGCACAAACGCTATTTAAATGTTTGGAAAGCCACTTCCTGCTCCTTCTTCCATTCAAAAGATTTTTCTTTCTTGTAAGCCCGTTTAGGCTATGGGCTACGCTGGCAAAATTTGGTACAAACCAGCGGTAATATGTGGAAGCCCAAGGAAACTTCTTAACTCATGAAGATTCTGTGGTCTTGGCCAATCTTCTACTGCTTCTATCTTTTCATTCGCGGTGCAGATGCCCTCCCAATGCGATGATGTCATCTAGGTACACTAAGCATGTTTTCCAATGTAGTCCTTTCAATACCTGATCCATGAGTCTCTCAAAAGTAGCTGGTGCATTACATAGTCCAAAGGACATTACTGTAAACTGCCAGAAACCGTCTACGACACTGAAGGCTGTTTTTCCCTTGTCTTCCTCCTTTACCTCCACGTGGCAGTAGCCACTTTTCAAGTCCAGGGTGGAAAGCCATTTTGTACCAGATAGCGAGTCCAGAGTGTCGTCAATTCTCGGCAATGGGTAGCTATCCTTTTTCGTGACGTCGTGGAACTCCAGGAAGTCCACGCAAAACCTCATTTTTCCATCTTTCTTCACAAGTACCACCGGTGAGCTCCATGGGCTAGCTGATTGTTCTATAACGCCGCTGTCGCTCATTACTTCTATGATTTGACTCACAACTTCCCGTTTCGCCAGTGGAACACTGCGAGGAGCTTGACGGATCGGCCTCGCATCTCCAGTGTCAATGTGATGTTTCACAACATTGGTGCGGCCTGGTTTGGAACCATCCTGGTCAAAAATGTTTGCGTACTTTAGGAGAAGTTGTTTTGCCTTACTCTAATAGTCTTCCTCTAGCCCCTCCGTCCAGGCCGTGATGTCATTTGAAATACTAGTCTTGCTAGTTGAAACGTGTTCCTGGAGCTGTTCACAATTGATTACTACTTCAGCCTCTTGGCATCTACCCAATATAGTTCCTCTGGTCAGTTTTAGTGGTGACTTGAACTCATTGAGTCCTCATACCCAAATACGTCCATCTTGTTTTGTCATAGCCAGGGTTCTTCCTACAAGTACATTCGGTGTTGATTTGTTTGCTGCCTCGATAACCCACAATTTGTTTGTCTGAATTTTTACCCTTTCTGTGTATTCCACGGGTGCGTCCGCATTTGCTAGATGGGCCTGCCTTTTGATATCCGACGCAAATTCCTGCAAAGTCTCATTCGCTTTCTGGTAACGGTTTTGCAAATCAATTTGGTATATCTGTTTCCCATGCTCGCTCCCGTAACGTCTCTCGACAGCGGCCATCAATGCTTGATAACTATTCCCTTCGTACTCTGGAATAGTCTGTAAGATTTCAGCTGCAGGCTCTTTCAATATCACGAGCAGTGCAGCAACTTTATCTTCAGCATTCCAGTTGTTCACTGCTGACGTCTTCTCAAACTTAAGCTTGAATACCTGGAAAGGAACAGAGCCGTCAAAAGATGGAATTTTTACCTTCGGATTGCTCGCTGGAACAGCTGGGCGATTTAGGTGCAACTGATCCATAAGACCTTTCAACACTTCTATCTCGGCATTAATTTTGTCCTCAAGTTGTAAAATTTTTGCATCCTGCTCTTCCAGTTTCGCAAAGAGCTGCGATGTTACCTGTTCCGAAATTTTTGTCGACATTTCAGATATATGTGCTTCTTGCGCTTCCAGTTGAGATGACATATATGTCTTCTGTTCTTCAAATTGAGATGACATTAGAAATTAGTTCAGACTCATCCGTTAACATTTTGGTCTGCCTTGATATTCGAAAATAAGGTCTTATTTTCACTGTCAACAAACCTTAATGTTTCCACAAGTTAAGTTTCTGTTCCTTCTCCTATCGAACGTAACCCTTGAAAATATGCATTATGGATGTGTTCAAATCCATATTCATTAAGTAGCATTATATTTTTTCTTATTTTACTGGATTCTGACAAATCTGGATAAGATATGCACGGTCTCCCACGACATTTCTGAAATGCTTGGCTCCTGTGACTACAGCTGAGATACCATTGTCATAAGCAGAGATGCCAGAGCATAAAACTGATTTGGAGGATAGCTCGTTTAAAAGGTCCTTTCACACCCTTTCATTTGGTATGCTCCCGTATAAAAAGGACTGTAAATATGTCTGTAAAATCCTGTTATATCATTTATAATAGACAAACCTTAGTAGATTTTCTAGTGAACATACAACTGCAGCCATCTTCTAAACCAAGCATAGTACCGATTTGGAAGGTGGCTCGTTTAAGGTCCTTTCACACCCTTTCATTTGGTATGCTCCCTGTATGAAAAGGACTGTAAATATGTCTGTAAATCCCGTTATTTCATTCATAATAGGCAAAAATTAACAGATCTCCAAGTGTCCATACAACTGCAGCTATATTCTAAACCGGGCATAGTACTGATTTCGAAGATAGCTCGTTTAAACGGTCCTTTCACACCCTTTAATTTGGTATGCCCACATATAAAAAGGACTGAAAATATGTCTGTGAGATTCTGTTATTTCATTTATAATAGACAAACATTAGCAGATTTTCAAGTGTTCATACAACTGCAGCTATCTTCTAAACCAAGCATAATACCGATTTGGAAGGTAGCTCGTTTACAAGGTCCTTTTACACCCTTTCGTTTGGTATGATCCTCCTATAAAAGGACTGTAAATATGCTGCCAAGTCCTGTTATTTCATTTATAATAGACAAACCTTAGCAGATTTTCAATTGTCCATACTACTGCAGCTATCTTCTAAACCGAGCATAGTACCGATTTTGGAGATAGCTGTTTTAAAAGGACATTTCACACATTTCCATTTGGTATGCTCCTCGTATGAGAAGGACTGTAAATGCGTCTGTAAAATCCTGTTATTTCATTTATAATAGACAAACATTAGCAGATTTTCAAGTGTCCATACAACTGCAGCTATCTTCTAAACCGAGCATAGTACTGATTTGGAACAAAGCTTTTTTTAAAAGGTCCTTCCACACCCTTTCATTTCGTATGTATAGGGTTATCTAATTTATTTAAATACCCTATATCTTTGTAAATTATTTTTGAATTACAATATTTTGATTATTATTTCAAAAAGAAAATTTTCTTGTCAGTATTTATAAATTATCCATATTAGTATTAAGATTTTAAAACAAAAATTATTAAAATTTTAAAAAATATATAGTTGTATTATCAACTATATAATGGCGATGTTGAATCCAAAATATCTATATACACTTTATTTTTGAACTAACATCAAACCTAACCAAACAAGACAATTAGTGATGATTAAATCGTGATTTCTAAAACGAAATACATCTAAAATAACTTTCTAAAATTGTGCACAAATATCATCAAATATTTATATGAAGTTAACTAAAAAATTATTATACTTAAAAAACATCCAAATTTCAAAATTTATTATGCAAAGATATAAACTATCAACTACATATATTTATATATATACAAATATAAATAAATTATCTACGTAAATACAAATATTCAAAAACTTTATTATCGATATTTAAAACTTAAAATTAAACTAATTACTTTATAATTAGAAACTATTTACAATAAAGTATCTACAACAAGAATTTGGAGCATCATACAATACGATTACATATTTACAACAATCAAATTTCAAAATTTGGAGTTCGCAGCAAATGATAAACATTGCTTATTTATTTATAATCATTAATTTTTAAGATTATATCTTTTATATGTTCAAATTAAATAATTTACTTTTAAAAGATTTAATTTTCAACAATATTTTCATTCTTTAAACAATTCAAATAATTTATTAACTTTATAATTGATTTTGTTTTAAATAATATTAAATAAAAATTTCTATTAAATTAAATAAATTTAATTTTTTTTCCTATCAGCGCAACCACGAAAATACAAAATTAATACTGCCAAAAATTTTATAAACAAAGTTTTGACAATAAGCCATAGCCAATTTCATGACGCTAATATACATAAAATAAGAATGCCGCTGAAAAGAAATAATTACCCAAACCACCTCATATCGGACCTAATACAATACAAATTACATGAAATGCAACAGACCCCAAATCAATCACCAACAACAACCAATAAAGAAACAAAGCAATACCATATTGTCACTCACATTCCCAGGCTAACAGAAAATCTAGCACAAGACATAATTAAACAGCAAAATATCACAATAGCCTACCGATCTAACTACACGTTATCAAGATGCTTCACAAAAACAAAAACCCCACTCAACATAGAACAACAAAACAACGTGGTTTATAAAATAGAATGCAAAGGAAACAACGATGAAAATTGCAATAAAATTTACATAGGCACAACTAAGCGCGCATTGGGCATGCGAATAGCCGAACATGAAGCTGATATTAGGAAGCAAAAACAAAACACAGCTCTCTCGCAACACGCAACAACACACAAGCATATGATTGATTTTGCAAACACGAAAATTATAGACAAGGAAGCCAAAGAAAAAACACAATACACATTAGAGAGCTTACGGATTTTGCAAAACAGAGATAAAACAATGAACAAGAAAGAGGACACAGACGGTATCGCGGCTAGCTACCTATTATGCTTATGAGCTTTAATATTATTTAGTTAACTTTAGTATGACAAGTGTACCACATTAGATGGTATCGTTTTTAATTGTAAAAATCAGTTTTTTAGTTTAATGACAACAATCAATGTCTAAATTCGTATTTTAGCTTCAATGTTTAAATACCAACGTAAGTGAATGTTTTCAATTTATTGGTGTATGAAACTATGTTCTTCTAGAGATTATTTTAAATCATTAACTATTGTTGTTTGGTATGTTTTATTGTTAAAAATATAGATCCGCCCCTGAAGATGCCAAGGAAAGTTGGCGAAACGTTGGGCCGTAAGGTGAAATAACTCGTTTTATTTGCACTCAACCCATTTAGATCGAACGAGCTTAAAAATACACAAAAAAAAAAAAAAATAAATTTTTATATATTGGTAAGGATCGTAGGCTAGTTAGACCTAATTATGTTTGGTGCAAATAAACGCTTTATTTCACCTTCTTGCCCAACGTTTCGCTGAATATTCCAGCATCATCAGGGGCTACACTATTTAGTTTTTCATGAAAAGATAACAATCATTATTGCATATGCATAAACATTCATGAAATTTAACATGTAGAATAACCAATTTCACTTACAATAACAATAAACAGTATGAACACTTAAAAATTAATCATCCGTACCACCTTGCGTGGTATTTTTGTCATTACTAAAATAATTTGCTTAAACATAACATGTATGCAGCGCCTATGCAGTCGTAGTCTTCTTTTTGTTGATCGTCTTTTCTCTATTTCTCAATATCCCTACAAGAATACTGACTGAAATATGACTATCATCTGATTGTCAGCAATGTCAACCTAACGATCAGCGCCTCATACAAACTTTCTATCACAAACTTAAGGGGACTTGCGCAAATGTGATGTAAACAACTGTGTACGTGTGAGTTTTTGTCTCCTTCTTATACACCAACATGGCCTACTGATTAAGTATATAACCGTACTGCTCACTCTCATTCATTTTCCTGGATCAGTGCTGACACTTTAACTATCAAAAAGTGTCATAAATGATAGTTTACTGTAGATATCAGGTTTGACTGTTATACTATCATAAATGACCATTGTTATATTCCGCCAAAAATAAAACAATGCTTTTTGCTTTTCATTTACTTTATTTCATTACCTTTTTAATTTTGTATGTGATAAAAGCATACGTGTTTCCTATTTGTTTAAAATAAATAGTTTTATAAGAATTCGAGTTCAGAATGTTCAATTTAAATTCAGAAAATAACAAAACAACAGAAGAGCGCTTTCCTCATACGGAAACACATTTAAAAATGAATCACCACTAACCATTATTATTTTTCGCGTATCAATTTTATGAGTGCGCCCCACACATTCCGACAGATTTTGGTATTTTATAATATTATTTTCGATTTTTTTTTCTTTTAGCATGGAGCTTTGAAATGTTCTCTTTTCCATTTTTTAAACTTAACCATATAAAAAGGTTTTCGTCGGTTGAAAATGGCGGAATTTAAAAAATTACAAAACAACCTTGATAATCATTTGATTGTCATATGACAGTCAGTAGTGACAACATGATTAAATCGGATAAACTGTTCTCGCATACATAAAATTCCGTTGAGAATTATGTATCTGTCTCACATGCATAATGGTATCTGCTGTATGTTCTTTTGTTCTATACCAGGTGTCCGAAGCTTCCCCAGTTTGAGTCCTTTTTCATGATTATAGGCTGTCGTTGGGTACATGAGGGCATGCGTGAGCTAACAAAGGAACATACATAAATTTGAATATCAATGTTTACATCATCGCAGGATCAGCATTGTCAATTACGAGTGTGAGTGTATTAGTAAAACTATCAGCGTTTCTTGTAGGGTTGTGCAAGCTTTCCAATCTGTATCTGGCCAACTCTCGTTTTTCCCTATCAATAATTTTGGTGTTGTTAAAATCAGCTGTATGGCCACTGCTTATTATATGTTGGGAGAGCGCAGTGCTTGGCTTTTGTTTTTTCACATCTGCTTTGTGTTTGGCTATTCGTATACCAAGCTCTCGTTTCGTAGTTCCGATATAAATCTTATCACAGTTTTTGTTCTCTTTTCCATTGCATTCTATTTGGTATATCACATTATTTTGTTGTAGTTTGTCTATTGGAAATTTTGTTCTTGTGTAAATTTTGGATAATGTGTTGTTGGATTTGTAGGCTAAGGTGATGTTTTGTTCTTTTAGTATGTTGTGGTCTATTTTACTAAGCTTTGGGATATATGTGACGCTGTAATATTTCTTTACTTCTGTTGTTGTATTTTGTGGTTTATTGTGGGGGTTGCTATTTTTCATGATTTCCTGGTTTATTAGTTCATGTATCAAGTTATCGGGGTAATTATTATTTTTCAAGATTATGTGTATTTTTTCTATATAAGTTTCATGAAATTTCATCATCAGAATTCGTTTTAGAGGTATGGTTCCTTCGGCAAAGTTTCTTATTTTGATCCCCAGAATATGATTTCCACAGAGCAATGGGCAATTTTTTTGCCTCCCCACAAATCGACCCGGCCTAATGTACGTGTAAGTATGTGTAGATTTAGTAAAACGTATATGTATTGTGTATAATCCTATGGACAACCCATATTCATATGAACAAAAAAATATAAAAAAATTAAAAATATAGGAAAATAAAATTCAAATGGAAAATAATGACGAAAAAAACTTAATAAAATAAAAAAAAATTTTAAATTAAAAAAATATATTAAGCCTACCTACGACTAAATATTTGTTTTTTACCCCAAAAAAATATAAAATGGTAAGGCATATTCAACGCTAATAAAATGATATATATACCAAAAAAAATCTATAAATCGTTATTAACCAATCTGTATTATTATCTTTTTTTTGTTTTTACTTCAACTTTGTTTTTCTAAGTAAAAAAAATGTAACAAAAACAGCAAGTAAAATATTACCTTTTACGGAACAAGGAAATTGTCTTTAGGAAAGTAATATATTTATATATGTGTTTTGAAGTATATCGGGTGTTATCCTCCGGTGGTGAATGACCAGAGTGTTGATGCCTTGTCTATCTGTCCGAAAGTTCTGTCAAAGTCAGCGTCAGCTAAATACCCCCTTAGACGCAGCGCGCCACTCCAGCTTACTTGGCCTGAGCCTTAGTAGCTGGAAGCGCATCTGCTAAAAAAAAAAATTAAAAAAAAATATCTACCCCCACCCTCCCTGAAACCTGTTAGCAAACCTCACACAAACATGTTACGGAAACTCACAAACTTGCCAACCGGCCTCCATCACAATAACGAAAATAAAATCAAAATGATTTGTACGCCCTTGTATTGGGATATCACTTTCCGACAGAGAAAGCCCGTGAAAGGCACTCCCAACCCAAGGTGCATAACCCCCCTCTCATTCGTTTATCGATCACTTTCAACACAGCCTAAACCTCAGTGAAGCTGACCGATAAACCCCTAAAACTGTCCGAGAAAGAATATAAGAAACAGAAAAAAAGGTTGAAATTCAAACATCAGAATCGATAGTTAAAGATAGTTAAAACTTGAAAATAGAGGAAGAGAAAATTCGAAAATTTGAAACAAACCGGGTTATTTCCGTTGGAAGCCCGGGCTAAGCTCGTCATTGGGCGCGGTTCTTGCCACTACTTCTCTCTCACATCTACACAGACAAAAAAAAGAGAAGTTTCATGCCTGTGATTGTGGACAGGATAAAGGAAAAATAATAGCGGATAGTATAGTGGGTGCGTTCGGAAAGCAGGCACAACTTGATGTGATTTACACAGACTTTTCCAAAGCCTTCGATAAGGTCTGTCATACCATACTTTTGCAAAAGTTACGAAGTTACGGAGTTAGTGGCATTCTCATTAATTTCTTCGCTAGTTTTCTGTCAAACAGGAAATTATTTATTAAGTTAGGGAATACAACCTTAAGACTATTTATCGACGCGTGGTCAGGTATATCTCTGGGTACTCACTGCGGACCACTGCTATTTCTTTTATTTATTAACGACCAACCGAATTGCTTTAGATTCGCTAAGTGTCTAATGTTCGCGGATGACGTCAAACTTTTTTGTACCGTTCGTGATGCAAGTGATAGTCATAAGTTACAAGTTGATCTCAAGTCACTTACTCAGTGGTGCACTTTGAATTGTCTCAAATTGAACATCAATAAATGGCGGCCACCGTGGTGTGATGATAGCGTGCTCCGCCTATCACACCGTATGCCCTGGGTTCGCACCCCGGGCAAAGCAACATCAAAATTTTAGAAATAAGGTTTTTCAATTAGAAGAAAATTTTTCTAAGCGGGGTCGCCCCTCGGCAGTGTTTGGCAAGCGCTACGGGTGTATTTTTGCCATGAAAAGCTCTCAGTGAAAACTCATCTGCCTTGCAGATGCCGTTCGGAGTCGGCATAAAACATGTAGGTCCCGTCCGGCCAATTTGTAGGGAAAGTCAAGAGGAGCACGACGCAAATTGGAAGAGAAGCTCGGCCTTAGATCTCTTCGGAGGTTATCGCGCCTTACATGTTATGTATGTATGAAATCAATAAATGCTGTGTTGTCACCTTCTCTAGGAATTCTAACAACATAATATTTAGTTACAATATAGACAATTGTGCTCTAACTAGAAATACCGAAATAAAAGATTTGGGTGTTATTTTCGACTCAAAGCTGACATTTTCTCAACACATTGACTTAATAGTATCAAAAGCTTTTTTATGATAGGGTTCATAAGAAGAAATTCAATGGATTTCAGAGATCCTTGAACTCTAGAAGCTCTTTACATATCTCTTGTTCGAAGCAGACTAGAGTATTGTTCTCTAATATGGTGCCCACTCAAACAAAATCGAAAGAGTTCAAAAAGTTTTCATGAAATGGCAAGGTAATCTTCCTTCTTAAGCGGCAATTACCCACCGACGTGTGTCGTACGTACGGACGTTTGTCGTACGAAACACGTTTGAGCGAACCCATAAGCCCGTAGGAATCAATGTGTGCGTCTGTGTACATGTACATAACATATTTGTGTGTGTATTGTTTACAGATAAGCACTGTTGCCATGCATGCTTATGCAAACATCAACTTTTTCCAATTTAATTTTTGATGTTGTAAAAGGCTGGAATTAAATTAAATAAATATAAATAGATTACATATTAATAATCTGCACCTTTACATAATTATTTCGAATTATTTTCACAATTTTTCAAACTTTAATTAGGTGGTTTTGCATAAAACTGCAAACGGTCACAAATTAGCGCACAAAAGTTTACTAGGCTACTCTGTCTAGTGAGAGAGCGATCAGCTGACACGTTCTTACGGAAAAAATCAAAACTGTTTTGATTTCTACGTTCCGGGCTACGTATGTACGGGCGTTGCACGTCGGTGAGTTTTCGTTTATATTGCACACTCATAAGATAGGTCGTGTCAGCTGACACGTTTTTTCTACGTACGTTCGTGAGTAACTGCCGCATTACATTGGTAGGCGGAAACTAATGGGCTTACAGTCCCTATATGATAGAAGAATATACTTCTCAATACTTTTTATTTATCATGTCATTAATAATAACATACACTATGAGAACTTATCTAATTTGGACAATTTATATGGCCCGCCTCGTAACTTAAGAAATAATCGCTCATTGGTAGACACATTCCACTCTACTAACTACGCCATGAACGAACCGATAGCTAGGAGCGTTAGATTATGCAATACCTATGCTAGCGTTATTGAGTTTAATGATAGTATAAGTATATTTAAATTAAAGTTGTACACTATTTTAATTGATTAACTGTGTACTATATCTAGTCTGTAAAAATTAAATTCTGTAGGCTGAACTTAAATAAATAAAATAAAACAGTCCTGTCAGTTGGAGCCGACCTACCCCTTTAGTCGGCAAACCGGGCACTACCTTTGAATGCTACTGGGCATCGACGATCGAAGTAGCATTCCCTAATACTGACAGTAGTCCGTATGTCCTAGCGTCAAGTCATGCCCTTCAGTCAGTTTAAGGATCAAACGCCTAGGTAACAAACATTATCCTGGAGAATAACACCCACTCCAATATATGGTGAATTTAGCCTACCATCCTTAAAACAGATAAAAACCGAAAATTCGCCTTCATTTACATGGGTTTATTTCAAAAAATAAAAAAATTAGTCTTAACTCTAATAACAATAAAATATGAACTCCATTTTAAAGTAAGATAATGAGTTAAATTAAAAACAGAAAACGCAAAAATTATAAAATAAAAAATAAACTTCCTTGATATAAAAATGTAGATAAAAATAGCCAAAGATTCGAATGTTTCAAATTTGGTAAAAAAACTAATCCAGATAATTCAAACAACCCAAATGAATTACCGTCGGCAATTCAGTTGCGATAAAAATAAAAAAATAAAAAAACTTGCATGCGATAAGATGTACAATAAATCGCTCCACCAGTGAAAATCAAATTGATCAGTAATATATATTATGCACTCACCTTTTATTTCAGCGTTGTTGTTGGCGCCAGCATACACCGCGAAACCTATATTGGGGAGGTAAAGTAAAAAACAACAACAACAACAAAAAAACTAATTTTGTCCTAAAGAAGTAAACCTGTCTTCGAGCATAAATTCATCAAATACCGCGGTAAACGCAATTAGCCAAATTATAAAAAAAGAAGGAACCGACAAAATAAATAAAATTAGACAGGCTAATACGCCTGCATTCATATAGGCAGGCACATATACATATGTAGCTTAGCTATTAGCCAGATATTAAATTTTTTGAAGAAAGAATAAGAAAATAAACAAAAAAAGATAGCTTTAAAAAAATAAAAATAAAAGATTGAGAACCATAGGAAATGATATGAAACAAGTAAGGAAGGTTAAGTTCGGGTGTAACCGAACATTACATACTCAGTTGAGAGCTATGGTTACAGCATAAGGGAAAATAACCATGTAGGAAAATGAACCGAGGGAAACCTTGGAATGTGCTTGTATGACATGTGTATCAAATGAAAGGCATTAATGAGTATTTTATGAGGAGTGGGCCATAGTTCTATAGGTGGACGCCGTTTAGGGATATAGCCATAAAGGTGGATCAGGGTTGACTCTAGAATGCGTTTGTACGATATGGGTATCAAATTAAAGGTATTAATAAGGGTTTTAAAAGGGAGTGGTGGTTGTTGTATAGGTGGTCGCCTTTTCGAGATATCGCCATAAAGGTGGACCAGGGGTGACTCTAGAATGCGTTTGTACGATATGGGTATCAAATGAAAGCTGTTAATGAGTATTTTAAAAGGGAGTAATCCTTAGTTCCATAGGTGGACGCCGTTTCGAGATATCGCCACAAAGGTGGACCAGGGGCGACCCTAGAATTTGTTTGTACAATATGGGTATCAAACGAATGGTGTTAATGAGTATTTTAAAAGGGAGTGGGCCTTAGTTCTATAGGTGGATGCCGTTTCGAAATATCGCCATAAAGGTGGACCAGGGGTGATTCTATAATGTGTTTGTACGATATGGGTATCAAATTAAAGGTATTAATGAGGGTTTTAAAAGGGAGTGGTGGTTGTTGTATAGGTGGTCGCCTTTTCGAGATATAGCCATAAAGGTGGACCAGAGGTGACTCTAGAATGCGTTTGTACGATATGGGTATCAAATGAAAGGTGTTAATGAGTATTTTAAAGGGGAGTAATCCTTAGTTCCATAGGTGGACGCCGTTTCGAGATATCGCCATAAAGGTGGACCAGGGGTGACCCTAGAATTTGTTTGTACAATATGGGTATCAAAAGAAAGGCGTTAATGAGCATTTTAAAAGGGAGTAATCCTTAGTTCCATATATGGACGCCGTTTCGAAATATCGCCATAAAGGTGGACCAGGGGTGACTCTAGTATGAGTTTGTACGATATGGGTATAAAATTAAAGGTATTAAAGAGAGTTTTAAAAGAGAGTGGTGGTAGTTGTATATGTGAAGGCGTTTTCCAGATATCGACCAAAATGTGGACCAGGGTGACCCAGAACATCATCTGCTGGATACCGCTAATTTATTTATATATGTAATACCTGCCAAGATTTTAAGTTTTTTTATTTCGCCCTGCAGAAATTTTTCATTTTCTTCTACTTAATATAGTAAGTGTCACACCCATTTTACAAAATTTTTTTCTAAAGTTATATTTTGCGTCAATAAACAAATCCAAATACCATGTTTCATCCCTTTTTTCGTATTTGGTATAGAATTATGGCATTTTTTTCATTTTTCGTAATTTTCGATATCGAAAAAGTGGGCGTGGTCATATTCGGATTTCGTTCATTTTTCATACCAAGATAAAGTGAGTTCAAGTAAGCACGTGAACTAAGTTCATTAAAGATATGTCGATTTTTGCTCAGGTTATCGTGTTAACGGCCATGCGGAAGGACAGACGGACGACTGTGTATAAAAACTGGGCGTGGCATCAACCGATTTCGCCCATTTTCACAGAAAACGGTTAACGTCATAAAATCTATGCCCCTACCAAATTTCAAAAGGATTGGTTAATTTTTGTTCGACTTATGGCGTTAAAAGTATCCTAGACAAATTAAATGAAAAAGGGCGGAGCCACGCCCATTTTTAAATTTTCTTTTATTTTTGTATTTTGTTGCACCATATCATTACTGAAGTTGAATGTGGACATAATTTACTTATATACTGTAAAGATATTAAATTTTTTGTTAAAATTTTACTTTAAAAAATTTTTTTTTAAAGTGGGCGTGGTCCTTCTCCGATTTTGCTAATTTTTATTAAGCGTACATATAGTAATAGGAGTAACGTTCCTGCCAAATTTCATAATGATATCTTCAACGACTGCCAAATTACAGCTTGCAAAAGTTTTAAATTACCTTCTTTTAAAAGTGGGCGGTGTCACTCCCATTGTCCAAAATTTTACTAATTTTCTATTCTGCGTCATAATTTCAACTCATCTACCAAGTTTCGTCGCTGTATCGGTCTTTTGTAATGAATTATCGCACTTTTTCGGTTTTTCGAAATTTTCGATATCGAAAAAGTGGGCGTGGTTAAAGTCCGATATCGTTCATTTTAAATAGCGATCTGAGATGAGTGCTCAGGAACCTACGTACCAAATTTCATCAAAATACCTCAAAATTTACTCAAGTTATCGTGTTAACGGCGGACGGACGGACGGACCGACATGGCTCAATCAAATTTTTTTTCGATCCTGATTATTTTGATATATGGAAGTCTATATCTATCTCGATTCCTTTATATATGTACAACCAACCGTTATCCAATCAAACTTAATATACTCTGTGAGCTCTGCTCAACTGAGTATAAAAATCCAAAGCAATGTTATGTTAGAAACTCTCTATAATTAGGTATGAGAAACTACAATGAGTGATTACATTAACAACACTTAAATGTAAAATTTTAGGCAGAAGGCAATGCAAAAAAAAAAAAATTCTCTAGTTGGTTGAGTTACAAAAAACAAATAAACAAATAGTGTCGAAACTACATTCAGCCTGTTGCTGCTCGCACTCTCGCTCTCTCTCCCTTCTGCAGTCCGCGATGTTCCGATGCCTTTTTGTTCCTGCTTTTCTTAACTTCGATCGCTCCCAAGCTTAATAAATTTTTAGGTCACTGACCCCTTTCCGCCTCAACCACGGAAACGGCTGATCGACGGTAATTTATAGCGTAGGTGTGACAAAGTACCGGTAGGCCGATTGCCTACTAAGGTGTCTTAAAAAGTTCGCTAAGGTGTCGGCACTTATGTATGTAAGCAGGTATGCAAATTATCGTCATCCTACTTTAGGAGGGGTTTTTTAAAAATAATAAGAATTTTGTATGGTTAGTTACAGAATGTAACATTGACACCAAACTCAGAAACCAAACTGCCTTTATTTTCCACAATTGCTCTTTTTTATAACTTAATTCAATATTTACAATATAAGCGTTGCATCGGATTTGCCCTTGAAAACCGATGCGTGAGAAATGGAATGTTTATTCAATGAAATGCCAGTGGCTTGAGAAATATAATATTTGTTTAGTCTGCTTACTGAAATGCCAGTGGCTTGAGAAATATAATCTTTGTTTAGTCTGCTTACTGAAATGCCAGTGGCTTGAGAAATACAATATTTGTTTAGCCTGCTTACTGAAATGGCAGTGGCTTGAGAAATGGAATATTTGTTTATGATTGCCATAAGGGCACTGTGGGAAGTGTACTGTAAACTCCCCCCTTTCTTTAAGAGAATCGCCCCGATTCTGTAATTTTGTTTGTAAGTTGATTAATTTTAACGGTTAATTCATTAAAAATTTCCTCTTGTTTTATTGACTGTCTATTTGTTTTCCATCTCTCAACCACTTTGTTGATCTTAAAAAATATATATATTATAATTATAATACATGTTAATACAATGACAATCCAATATACAGGATGTGATTGTATTTCATTTCTTACATAGTTGATCTAATTGATGTTTTCAAATTTCAAATTATAGTCTTTTGACTCAATGTAATCTACAATTTCAAAATTACTTACTTTACTATTTCTGACATACTGCCATATTTTTGAATCTATATTTTCATATGTAACATTATCAATATTTGTTTGATTTTCAAATGTAACTAAATAAATTCCATCTAATTCCTGATTATTGATAATATGCTTCCCTGAACTAATATAGCACCCTGTTTTATTTCATCTATTTGTTTATTGCCTTCTTTAATTTTTTTACATTTAGCTTTATTTTCAGTTAAAATATCTGATAAGCAACTATTTGTATTAATAATTTTACAATAGGTATTTATCAATTCTTTTTTACAATTTTCAACATTAACATATTTGTCGTTACATTTTGCAATTTCTTTTGCAATTAATAGCTTACCATCTATTTGGGCAATTGGCCTTACTTCAAAGAATTTACAATCAAATATAATTTTTGGATATTTTATGTAAATAACTATTACATCTTCATTTTGAAATATTTTAAAAGCAGATACGTCTATTATATCTGATATAGACAGTCGTCCGTGCTCATTTTCGGTTATCTTCTCTATTTCATCAAAATGTAAAATTACTGGATTTAAAATTCCTACTTTTGCCATTGCTATAGTATTAGCGAGATTTTGTAATTCCGACATTAAAAATGCATTTCTTCGTTTTACAAGTAATTTAACATATTCGTCTCCATTTAAGCTTTTTATTGTTTCAGTTAATCTATAAATTTCTTTAAAAATTTCAGAGTTTGTAGTGTACTGTTTATTATTGTTATCCGTTAATTCGTTCAATTTGTTATTTACTAACACCAAATAATCATGGTCTGGTGATCCCGCTATCCATTTCCATATTGTCCCTAATTCATTAATACCCCTTTTATTTCTTCCACTCTTTCTTTGTAGTTGCCCCAATAAGGTTTCTATTAAACCGGTTTCAAATTCTATGTCTGAGTTCTTAATATCTGGTGATTCAGACGTTTCCTCTAAATTATTGTATCTGAATTTTTTGTTGTACAATTTTTTATCTGCCATTATGAGATTTTCAAAATAAATCAAATTGGTTATGTGGAAAATTGTTCCAAAACTGCGGTATAAAGCAACATCACCATCTTCTATCAGTACATAATCCTCCCGTGTATAGTCTACTATGTCTACTATGCAATTAGTGATACAATTATTACTGGTATCATCTAAAAATGTATAATTAAGATTTTATATTATCTTTATGCACTATTCTATTTCTTTGATTAATCCTAACCCTATTGCCTAAATCCTCTTTTACCTCCTGTTTTCTATACCTAGGTCTTAATTTATTCCTCTCTCCTATGATTTTTTCGTATATAATATCACCACATGAATACGTTTTTATTTTCCTGTTTTTGTTTTGTCTGTCTAACATCTTTTCTTGCGCCAGTACTAATTTTTGTGGCACAGTATCATGTTTAATCTTATTATACAGTACCTCAAAAGGTTTATTCTCAATCAAGGAGTGTATAGTTTTATTATATTGTTGAACCGCTATATATACTGATTCAGAAAAACTGATCAAATCATATTCCTGCTTCATACATCTCGCAATCTCAATTATCGTTGAATGAACCCTCTCTACCTGTCCATTTGTAGTACTGTGATTTGGGTTACAAAAATAAATCTCAATATGAAGTCTCTCCATCAAAATTTTAAATTGCACAGTAGTAAATCCTGGTTCATTATCTAGTGTTATCATCTTTACATTAGGGAAACCCTGTAATATCTCCAATACTTTATCTTCCAACTCAGTCTTATCCTCAATTCGTTTAATAACCAAAAACTTTGAATATGCGTCAATACATGTAATAAATTTCAAAGATTGAGCATAAAATATATCCATATGAATCTGTATTCCTTCCTCATCAGGTACAGGAGCCTCTCCAATCGGTATTTTCTTCGGGTGCCTATCATATTTATTTCCATTACAAATATCGCAGCTTCTAATATACTCTCTGAATTGCTTATGCATTTCAGGCCAATAGTACATCTTACAAATTTGCTTTATATTTTCTTAAAAACTTCTGTATGCTCTGTTATGTGTTTGTTCTATTATCGCACTCTGGTCCTCCCTGTTTGTTACATTTATAGGAAAATTCCTGGCATACAAAAATTTATTTGTAAACGTTTGCTTTAACTTAGTTTTAATCTCATAGAGATCTTCTGGTGTACAGTGAATTGCAGTCACAAGACTGGGTTGTATAAATTCCTTTAAAATTGTTATCAAATTTTCCACCGTATCGTATTCAATAAGATGTCTTGTCCTACCAAAGTTTATCACTGACTCATGTATGGTAAAACGTCCTTTACTCAGCAATATCTGCTGTCTATACTGATTCAACGGTTTTTTTGTCTCCGGAATTTCCATATTATCTGAGCTTTCCGCAGAATGCTGCGTAGCACGATCCGATGAGTCATCAGATACCTGATTTAAATATTGCCTAGATAACGCATCCGCTACTATATTCACTTTACCTGGCTTATAAATTATTTTTGGAACATAATCCTCGATTATAGTGTGCCATCTTTTCATTTTAATATTAGGGTTTCTTGGAGAAACCGAAAAAGATAATGGCTTATGATCTGTGAGAATATCCAGATCTGATACCCCATAAAGGTAATTTCTTAAAGTTTTTAATGCCCAAACTATGGCATAAAGCTCCTTTTCGTTTGTCGCATAATTTCTTTCTGTTGAATTTAAGGTGTTTGATATAAAAGTAATGGGATTTCCTTCCTGACTTAATACTCCTCCCAATGCGTCATTTGAGGCATCTGTTGCCAATATAAATTTTTTTGTAAAATCCGGCTGAGTTAGTTCGACTTGGCTTGCGAGTAATTTCTTTAATCTTTCAAAAGCCATAATTGCGTCTTGTTCTAATCTAACCTCAATTTTTTTAGACATGTGTTGTGACACATGTCCATTTTTCCCTGATAAATGCTTCGTCAATGGTTTCGCGATCGCTGCATAATCTTTAATAAATTTTCTATAATAACCTGTCATCCCCAGAAAACTACGAAGTTGTCTCACTGTTTTAGGTAATGGATATCTCGAAATCGCTTCAATCTTTTCCGGATCGGTTTTAATAATATTGTTAGCCACAATATACCCTAAAAATTCTACTTCCTTTCTGTAAAATTTCGATTTTTCCAATGAAATTTTCATATTTGCTTTCTTCAACGTATCAACAACCGTCTTTAAAAGCTCCGTGTGCTCCGTAAATGTTTTGGAAAACACAATGATATCATCTATATATACGTGACAAAATTTGCCAATGTAATCCCTAAGAACGTTATCCATACCTCTTTGAAAAATACTAGTTGCGTTTTTCAGTCCAAAAGGCATTCTTAGAAACTCATACTTGCCGTTATTAACTGAAAATGCTGTCTTTTCCACATCACTATCCTTCATCAAAATTTGATGAAATCCCGACTCAAGGTCAATTGTAGAAAAGTGTTTAGAACCCCCCAAACTAGACAGTATGACATTGCTGTCTGGAATTGGATATTTATCCGAAACTGTTACTTTATTTAATTTTTTTAAGTCCACAACCATCCTCAACTTTTGTGTACCATCTTCATTTATGCCTTTTTTTGGTACAACCCAGATGGGTGAATTGTATGGGCTTTTACTTGGACGAACCATCTTGTAACAATCCCCTGATCTCCTCATTAACAAAGCTATTTGCACCTAGCGGATATTGATACTGCTTACTCCAAACCGGAGTATTAGTCGTAGTACGAATCTCTGCTCTAACATCTGTCCTAAACGGTAAATTCATATCTATTCCAGAATAGATTTTCTTAATTTCCGCTATTATTTCCTTTTCCTTTTCCATAACAATAAATTTATTTGACCCTTTCCTACTACAGGGTTTGTAATCATCTTCTGCATTGCCGGAACATACATCGGCTGGTGCTTCAAAGGATTCTTCCTCCAAAGTAATTGTATTCAACACTCCCTTTTCACTATTTGTCTTGTCGGATAATTCAACGACTGGCTTTTCAGGATCTTCTTCCGAATTTTTTATATTCAAATTATTTTTATTAACGTGTTTTATTTTAAAACTTGCCGGAATTCTCTTCGGCTGGGATCAGGATTTCTTTGTCCCGAGTGTTTTCCTCTTTATCTTCCTTTCTTTTGTCCTTGCTCCCAAAGTATTTTCATTTTCTAAATTTTCCTGTCGCTCGGATTCACTTCCCAAGCTAAATATTTCTGCTTCTTTATCGTTATTTATTATCAACCTCTTCTTTGCAAGATTAGTTACCGCTTTTATATCTCTCAAGAACTTATATCCGATTAGCAAATCTGCTTCTAAATTTTCAATTTCATAAAAAACTTGCTTTTTACCGAACAAAGTTATAAAATGATAGTAACGTATTATTGAATAGCCGTTAATTGTTTTAACTCTTTTTTGTATAGCCAGTTCATTTCTATTCTTGTAAATACCTGACTTTATATAACAGCTAGTTGCTCCTGTGTCAACTAATATTTTAAAATTTTTACCTATTGCCCTGTCATACAAGAAAATGTATGGCAAAGCTAATTTTGGTCTAAAAAGTGATCCTCATTTAAATTATTGACACGTAATGTCTTATTGGGTGGTTGCACGGTCTGCTGCGTGCTTCCGTGTGGTCTTTTTCTATATTACCACTTTGATTGTTATTACTTTGGTAATTATAAGCAGGTTTTAGCTGCGGCCGATTTTGTACCCTGATGCTGGAATCAACATCCATTGGGGTCGGTCGTGGTTGCACCCTTTCAACTCTTTGGTCGAAATTCCTTTGAGGCTGTTCTTGTGCAAACCTCAGATTATTATTGAAGTTTCTTTTATGGTTATAATTATTTTGCCCATTATTTGTTGAAGGCGAAAAATGGGTCAGCCTACCGAACTGTAAAGCAAAATTTGCTCGCATATTGTTAGACTCCAATTCTTGGGCCTTTGCCAAAGCGTTCGGCAGATCACTTGGTGACAATGAAAACATGATATTTGATAAATTCCCATTCAATCCGGTTATAAATATGCGTAAAGCATCTCGCCTATTCTTGGCATTAAGTTCCCTAGTGACTGAACTGTCAGTACCGTAGGTCATGATCGTTTTATTTATCAACAACGTTAATTTCTCGTTAACCTTATTCTAATAATCAATTATTGAATTAGAGCCTTGTCTCAAAATGCTCATCTCTTGTTCAATAATGTGGGCTGGCCTCTTGTCGGCGTATGCGAAATCTGATCGTGCCAAAATGGCATCAAAATTTAGCACTGTCCCATGATTTGATTGCAAATCATTGGCTTCCTGGGTAATATTATTTCTTAATATAGTTAGTGCAGCCAAATACCTACGGCTACCTCTAACGTATAAACTCATTGTGTTATTAACGGATTCCCTCCAACTAACATATTTATTTTGCTTTCCCGTGAATTCGGGCAAAGACTTTATTATCTCTGAAGACTCCTCGCACTTTATTTGCTGGTTGATGATCTCAGGCTTGTACTCCGCAATGGTAGCTGCCTGAGTCATCCCCTCGATTTGCCTGCGCAATTCCGCTACCTCTAATTTTAATGAAGCGTTAGTCGCCGCTATTAACCTAGCCACTAGGGCTTCATTTTCACTTTCTAACAACATACTTCTAAATACTTGTATCAACAAATCCACACTTAAATATTTTTAGTAATTGTTTTTTTTTTTTTTTTTTTTAAATAGCGTAAGTACAATAATGAATCTCTAGTCACTAAATAGCATAAAAATTAATCTTACTTCACTGCCGTACTGCTGCTCTCACTGGTCCTGTAACATCAAATTTATATACAGCTTCCTTTTTTTCCTCTGCTCCTTTTTGAACTGCTCTTCTCCTCTCCTTTACTTCTTCCTCTTATTTAAGGTTATGGTTGTATGTTTGTTTTGTTGTTGTTGTGATACGAGCAATTCAAGAATTAGATTTTTAAATTTATTTTTCTTTTTGCACACTTTATTAAATTTATTTCTCCATGGACTTATTTTGCTGTTAGCTGCTCACTTGTATAAAAAAGTGTTTATTAAAATCCTGGTGAACTAGCACCAGCGCTGTTATTAAACTTTGCTTCAACTGCTCAAAAGCCTTTCTCGCTTCGCCTGTCAATACAAACTTGTTTATTCTGTCCTTAGTGAGGCAGTTGTGCAGCGGCGCTGCAATGGTTGCGTAATCCCTAATGAAACGACGGTACCACCTTGACATGCCCAGGAATCGACGAAGCTGCTTTTTGGTTAAGGGAAGTACCGAATTGCAGCTTTTTTATTAGCATCCATCCGTATGCAACCGTCGCATACCACATAACCTAAATACCGTACTTTCTTGAAGCAAAACTTGCTTTTTTCTATGTTAGTGGTCAATTTGGCTTCGCGTAAACACCTAGCGACCTTTTCCAATAATAACATATGAGACTCAAAATCTACAGAACAAACTGACGGATCGTCAAGGTACACGAATACACATTCACGTAAAGCGGTCCATTAAGCGACGAGCTTTGGCAGTTGTCTAAAATTTTTTCTTTCTTCTATTCTAATTTATTAATTTTTTCAATTAAGAA
Source organism: Eurosta solidaginis (assembly GCF_040869045.1). NCBI lineage: Eukaryota > Metazoa > Arthropoda > Insecta > Diptera > Tephritidae > Eurosta > Eurosta solidaginis. The sequence goes on along the minus strand of NW_027137023.1, from coordinate 170,766 downwards.
AAAATTTATCATAACAATAATAATGATAAAATAATTATTGTTAGGCCTTGAGCTCGATTCGAACCCGCGATCTTACAAATAAGTAGGCCGATATAACAACAAAAAGTGTTAACACATCGCAAAGCACGGGGAAAATGTGTCAATAAAATATGACACTATGGCAGCACTGCCATCAAACAAGTCCAATTTTCACATTCATTCTGCAACAGATGTCGCAGTGTTGTGAATATCAATTGGCAAGAACCAGAATAGAAGTAGGATTAATGAAGACAAACAAAAGACCGCTGTGATGGCTGAATGGTTATAGCAGCGTCGCCTAAACGTTGCCGATGAAGGAATTTAGCAGTTCCCGAAATGGATCCATACAACTAGCTTTGTCAGTTGTCTAAAATTTTTTCTTTCTTCTATTCTAATTTAATAATTTTTTCAATTAAGAAAAAATTTATCATAACAATAATAATGATAAAATAATTATTGTTAGGCCTTGAGCTCGATTCGAACCCGCGATCTTACAAATCAGTAGGCCGATATAACAACAAAAATTGTTAAACGGTTTTATTGAAAACAATACTTACATGAAGTAATAATAATACTAAGAGCTAGAAAATAATTAGGTAGGTCCTGGGTACTAGTCATCACACTCCTCATCAATCTAGGGCGTTGATCATACAATTAAATAAAAGCGTTGGACTCGTAAAATTTCTAGTGAGAGTCATAAGTAATCAGGTTATGCTACGCCTCACATTTTTAGCAATTTCACGCGCCCAACGTTTTTATTTAATTGTCTGATCAACGCCCTAGATTGATGAGGAGTGTGATGGCTAGTACCTAGGACCTACCTAATTATTCTCTAGATTTTAGTATTATTATTACTTCATGTAAGTATTGTTTTCAAAAAAACCGTTTAACTTAAAAAAAATGTTTTTAATTATTTTATTCTCTTGAACGTTTTTCTAAGGGGATTTGCCAAAAGGCATTTTTTAGGTCAATCGCTGATATGTGATGGGTGTTTTGTAGCCGACTTAGTATGCCTTCGATATTATGGGGCAACGGATACGCATCATTTACAGTTCGCGCAATTACTTTCCTGGCATCCACACATAACCTATTCTTAGTACCTTTGATCACTAATGAAATGAGGGAGCTCCAGCTGCTATTGCTCTCCTCAATAACACCCATAGATAGCATTCTATCCAACTCTTCGTATTCTAATTTTTGGATCGCGGGAGAGATAGGGTAGAGTCGTTGCTTAATTGGTATATTTTCTTCTACTACCTTTACAACGTGCTCTTCCACGTCCGTTATGCCCAATCCTAGTACGGCGAAGGATGGGAATTGGGCTATTAATATGCGGTTTTGGGCCGCAGTCAAGGCATGTGTGAGTGCGTCGAAAGAGAGGTCACCCTCGGCAGGTATGAGTCCTGAGACAGCCCTATCAATCACACACTCATTCACACTTTCTCCCAAAACATTTAGCTGAAAAACGCGCCAGAAATCGATCCCTAAGTAAACTTCCTGAGTAAGCTTAGGAACAATTAAAAATTCTAGATCCCTGGTTTCTCCATCCCAAGTGAAAGGTAGTGATAGCACACCCACCATCGGGGTTTCACCACCATTCGCGGTGCGAATATTTTGTCCCGAGAGTCGGGTTATCTTTTCTTCTTTCCCCTCTAGGAATTTCATGGCTCCTCTGCCCAGGCACGGGCGAAAAATCGATTGTCCCCCGTAACGGTTACGATGTTTGCGACGATTTTCTGCTGGAGCCTTTTTAAGGCCCGGCGTTTCTCTCTCATTTTCATGATCTTTTTATAGTTCCTACTTATCTGTCTTGCTTTTATTTCTTCCACGAAAATTCTTCTCCTTGCCTCTTCATACCTCTGTTTTCTTTTATGTAAACTCCCCATCATATCTACCCATATTTTCTTACTATTGCACTTTCCCTCTTTTTTCATACCATCTGCGCGTTTTAAAATTTTTACACCTAGACCATGTTTCTTTAAATCTAATTCTCCGGGATTCCTGGCTCTTCACAGGGTGCCTGACATCTCTGACAGTTGCCTGTTTTCCGTAATCGGTTTAAACACTCAACAGGACGCACACAGGAAACACTTCATACAATGAAAGGACGACTTACAGGGACTATGTTTGGCTGCTGCCTCTGGATCTTTTGTGAAGAAGTCCACTAGCATACCACAGACGAAACACAACATAAGGCGAAAGGGTGATGGAGAGAACACTTTACTTTAGACATTAATGGTAGGGTTAAAGGATTTCGGATTGGGTTTCGGCGGGTCACTGGATTTTATATTAGTAGCACCGGGTATAGAGGACATTACTTTGCTTCTATCATCCTTCCCTATTGCCTTTATCCCTATACCATTGGCCCCTTCTATCTCCCTGGTGCTAACATCTATCCCGATAACGACCTTTTTTCCCGACCTATTTTCTTTTGTTAATTTTTCGGCCCTCCTACACTCCGTTTTAAGGTCGGCCAACGTTTCGATCCGCGAAGCAAACGTGAGATTCGCTAAGTACGGCTTCAGGTTACCCTTTATAATTTTTACCAGTTCCGCCTCTTGTATTTTCTTCTTAAGCCGTAAGGTGATATCATGTATCTCCGCATAAAAATCTTCGAAGGACCCTTGACCTCCTTGCTTCCTCTCCATGATTTTGCGTATCACCTCGTAATCAGATTCCGCGCTTCTAAACTGATTAAGCAACTCAGCTTTCAACTGGAGGTAGTTGAAATCCCGGTCATCAGCGTGATCCTCTAGGACTTGCCAGTACCATTTTAGAGCGGCTCCGGTTACGAGGCAATGGAAGTCCCCTATTAGTTGCTCGTGGGAGACGTCGTGTTGTTCGCGCATCCTCTCAATGCGAAACATGAAGCTTTCCACCGTCATATTTTTTGTTGTACCATCGAACTTCAGGTACCATTTCTCCAGCTCTATTTTCTTCCGGTATATTATATATATATATATATTTGCTTCCGCTTTGATTATACCTACGGGGTTGCTGGTTCGTTCTTCCTGGGGTTGATGTAATTTGGGGTTGAACACGAGCTGGTGATGCCTGCATGGAGGCCTCCACACCTGCAACCCTATTACTCAGGTGTGACATATCCGTTCGCACCTTCCTGAATTCTTCCATGAATTCCGGCATGACGTTATTCTGCTGCATTATGGTCTCCACAATTTTCCCTAGTTGGTCCATGCGGTTTGACACCGCTGGATGTGCAGTTGGTGGTGCTCCACCGACAGCTCCTTGAGGTGAATTCTGATCCTCTCCCTCTTCTGGCATTTCTAGAATCCTATGGAGCTTACGCGAAAGCTTAGGGACCTATTTGACAAATCTTCTATTCTTGGCGTCTGCTCCGTCGAGCTTAAACGGCCAAACACTTGAGCTGAACAACGGTTAAAAAATCATGGGCTGTTCAATCCCAGTATCGATTTGCGTGAGCAAAGATCTTACCACTTGGTTTTCAAACGCTCTAGCGAGACCAGGAGTTACCCTCCTATCTGACGGTATTATCCCCAAATCAAACCGCTGCGCTTCAGAGTCGGTGGGAATGGCCATCGACTACCTATATCAATCCTAATAACAACGGGTAAAAAAAGAAATTGGAATAGCCAAAGAATTCAAATAAAAAAATAAAGTTCAATTAATGGATATTAACTAGGATTAAAAAAACTCTAATTCACAGCAAAAATCTCAAAAAAAAAAAAAATGCCGAAATTCAAAAATAGCATTACTACTTATGTTTTTTGTTCTCAAATTAAAAAAAATCAAAATTTAAAAAAAATTTGAAAACGTACTTCAAAATTAAAACTACTTTGATGAAATTATAAAACAATTGAAAAAAAGGAAATATATATATATATATATCCAAAAGAAATATAATAAAAAAAAAAAAATGATAACAAACCAAATTAAAAAAAAATAATTACTAAATAACTGAAAACAATACAACCCTTAACCCAGACAAAAAGGAGTAATTCAATTAATGTTGGTGCTAAAAATTCAAATGTATTTGTATGTTTATTTGTAAATGAATATATGTACGTTAGGGCGGGTCGATTTAAAAATCGCTCATTGCTGTGTGAAAATCGTATTCTAGGGATCAAAATAAGAAACTTTGCCGAAGGAACGATACCTCTAAAACGAATTCTGATGGCCCCCCTTTGGGTCGAACTTTTGGGTAGGGGCAATTTCAATTCTACCTGCGGTGTCTTGTGGTGGCTTAAAAAAACCACACAAGCAATTTTACGATCTGCAATTGTGTCACAGTGATACCTTCATTTTTTAAAACAGTTGAATAAAAAACCCACACAACTATGTTTACGACATGCAAATGCATCACAGTGATGCCTTGGTTTTAAAAGGGGGTTGTAAAAACGCTAATTTCTAATAATTTTTTTTTTATTTCTTTTCCATTACTAAGTTAAATTAATTTTTTTCATTTACATATGTTCTGACTAAATAAATTTCTAAAGAGAAAAATAAACTCCAAAAAGAAAAAACATAGGCATTTAAAGTGAGATTTTTCAAAATTTGCCCCTACGACCCAAAGGGGGGACATCAGAATTCGTTTTAGAGGTATGGTTCCTTCGGCACAGTTTCTTATTTTGATCCCTAGAATATGATTTTCACAGAGCAATGGGCGATTTTTTTGCCTCCCCACAAATCGACTCGGCCTAATGTACATGTAAGTATGTGTAGATTTAGTAAAACGTATATGTATTGTGTATAATCCTATGAACAACCCATATTCATATGAACAAAAAAATATAAAAAATTAAAAAAATATAGGAAAATAAAATTCAAATGGAAAACAATGACGAAAAAAACTTAATAAAATAAAAAAAATTTTAAATTAAAAAAATATATTAAGCCTACCTACGACTAAGGATTTGTTTTTTACCCCAAAAAAATATAAAATGGTAAGGCATATTCAACGCTAATAAAATGATATATATACAAAAAAAATCTATAAATCGTTATTAACCAATCTGTATTATTATCTTTTTTTTTTTTGTTTTTTCTTCAACTTTGTTTTTCTAAGTAAAAAAAATGTAACAAAAACAGCAAGTAAAATATTACCTTTTACGGAACAAGGAAATTGTCTTTAGGAAAGTAATATATTTATATATGTGTTTTGAAGTATATCGGGTGTTATCCTCCGGTGGTGAATGACCAGAGTGTTGATGCCTTGTCTATCTGTCCGAAAGTTCTGTCAAAGTGAGCGTCAGCTAAATACCCCCTTAGACGCAGCGCGCCACTTCAGCTTACTTGGCCTGAGCCTTAGTAGCTGGAAGCGCATCTGCTAAAAAAATTAAAAAAAAATATCTACCCCCACCCTCCCTTGAAACCTGTTAGCAAACCTCACACAAGCATGTTACGGAAACTCACAAGTGGTAGCTTGCCAACCGGCCTCCATCACAACAACGAAAATAAAATCAAAATCATTTGTACGCCCTTGTATTGGGATATCACTTTCCGACAGAGAAAGCCCGTGAAAGGCACTCCCAACCCAAGGTGCATAACCCCCCTCTCATTCGTTTATCGATCACTTTCAACACAGCCTAAACTTAAGTGAAGCTGACCGAAAACCCATAAAAGTGTCCGAGAAGGAAAATAAGAAACAGAAAAAAGGTTGAAATTCAAACGTCAGAATTGATAGTTAAAGATAGTTAAAACTTGAAAATAGAGGTGGAGAAAATTCGAAAATTTGAAACAAACCGGGTTATTTCCGTTGGGCGCAATTTTTGTTGTGTAAACGCTGTTCGTGGGCGAGAAGTCATGGCGGGCCATGCATGCTGGAAGCCCGGGCTAAGCTCGTTGTTGTTGTTATTGTTGTAGCGATAAGGTTTCTCCCCGAAGGCTTTGGGGAGTGTTATCGATGTTATGGTCCTTTGCCGGATACAGATCCGGTACGCTCCGGAAACACATCATCATTAAGGTGCTAGCCCGACCATCTCGGGAACGATTTATATGGCCAAATTAAACCTTCAGGCCATCCCTCACTCCCCACCCCCAAGTTCCATGTGGAGCTTGGGATCGCCAGAGACTCGTCTGTTAGTGAAACAGGTTTCACCGCGGATAGGTGAGGTTAACAATTGGGTTTGGAGAAGCTATATATTGCGCTGGCAAACTGAAAGTGTTGCGCTACACATCCCCTTGAATCTGGTACTTTAGTCGCCTCTTACGACAGGCATACCTACCGCGGCTCGTCGTTGGTTGTGGTTCTTGCCACTACTTCTCACTCACAACTACATACAAAAAAAATAAGAGTAGGTTCATGCCTGTGATTGTGGACAGGAAAAAGGAAAAATAATAGCGGGAGGAAACAGTCTTGTCAGTTGGAGCCGACCCACCCCTTTAGTCCGCAAACCGAGCACTACCTTTGAATGCTACTGGGCTTCGACAATCGAAGTAGCATTCCCTAATACTGACAGCAGTCGGTCTGTCCTAGCGTCAAGTCATGTCCGTCAGTTAGTCTAGGGATCAAACGCCTAGGTAACAACCATTATCCTGGGGAATAACACCCATTCCAAAATATGGTGAATTTAACCTACCATCCTTAAAACATATAAAAACCGAAAATTCGCCTTCATTTACAAGGGTTTATTTAAAAAATAATAATAATTCTGAACTCTAATAACAATAAAATATGAACTTCATTTTAAAGTAAGATAACGAGTTAAATTAAAAACAGAAAAACGCAAAAATTATAAAAGAAAAGCTTACTTTAAAACAACCAAAAAGTTAATGCTGAGAGTTAAAATCAACAAAACTTCCTTGATATAAAAAAAATGTATAAAAATGTAGATAAAAAATAGCCAAAGATTCGTATGTTTCAACTTTGATAGAAAAAAGAAACGAATCCAGATAATTCAAACAACCCAAATGAAGTACCGTCGGCAATTCAGTTGCGATAAAAATAAAAAAAAAATAAAAAAACTTGCCTGCGATAAGATGTAATCCACCCGTGAAAATCAAATTGATTAGTAATAAATATTATGCACTCACCTTTTATTTCAGCGTTTTCGTTGGCGGCAGCATACACTGCGAAACCTATATTGGGTAGGCAAAGTAAAAAACAACAACAACAAAGAAAACAACAAATTTTGTCCCAAAAGAAGTAAATCTGTCTTCGAGAATAAATTCATCAAAGACCGCGGTAAATGCAATTAGCCGTATTATAAAAAAAGAATCAACCCACAAAAAAAAAATAAATAAATAAAATTAGACAGGCTAATACGCCTGCATTCATATATGCTGGCACATATATGTAGCTTAGCTTTAGCCAGATATTAAATCTTTTGAAGAAAGAAAAAGAAAACAAACAATAAACAAAGGTAGCTTTAAAAAAATAAAAGTAAAAAAAAAAAAAATACTGGGAACCATAGGAAATGATATGAAAAAGATCTAAAGCAAAGTTATGTTAGAAACTCTCAATAATTAGTTATGAGAAACTACAATGAGTGATTACAATAACAACACTTAATGTAAAATTTTAGGCGGAAGGCAATGCAAAAAAAAAATTTCTCAAGTTGGTTGAGTTACAAAACACAAATAAACAAAGAGTGTCAAAACTACATTCAGCCGGTTGCTGCTCGCACTCTCGCTCTCTCTCCCTTCTGCAGTGCGAGATGTTCCGATGCCTTCTTGTTCCTCCTTTTCTTAAATTCGATCGCTCCCAAATTTAATAACTTTTTAGGTTACTGACTTCTTTCCGGCTCAACCACGGAAACGGCTGATCGACCGCAATTTATAGCGTACGTGTGACAAAGTGCCGGTAGGCCGATTGCCTACTAAGGTGTCTTAAAAAGTGCGCTAAGGCGTCGGCACTTATGTATGTAATGCGGGTATGTATGCTGATGCTTTTGTTGTGGTGGGGTAAAGTTAATACTTATCCTCTTAGTAGCCAGTCTTACGGTGCTCTGTGGCCGGTAAAAAAATGACGAGGTTAATGCCTCCTCTTGACAAGAACCTAAGAAAAGAAACGCAATAATTATGTTTAAACATATCTGTGGGTGTATGTATATATGTATATTGTAACGATTTTAGTGCAATTCCTCTTACTTGCAACCTTCTACTAACGTTCGAATCGCTAAACTGTTGAATAAATAACTCCACTATTCAATAATGCAAAATGGCCTTTATTAAAGTACTTCACAAGAAACACTTAGACTTCGCAACTGATTGATAGCTTGCTTAAATCAAAGTGATTGTCGTGCCTCTACTGTTGCTGCCATTTATACTGTCTGGTTTCCTCGTTGCATACTTCTAGGCTTTTCTATTCTAGGATTTACTAGTTAGTTATCAGCTACAAAATCACCAGCCACAACTACGTTTATAGCTTCTCATATGGCCATGTATACGTGAGTAATACTTGCACAAATTATTGCTTTCTTTTGTGAGCATCTCAGATAAGATATATGCATTTGTTTGAGCGTCTATTCTCCGCTGCTCGTATGGAGATATGGGTAGACATAATGATTGATTTAATGATGTGCATACAAGTCACTGCTTAGCATCGGCTTAGAGATGATAGTATCCCTTAGTGTTGCCAATATTCGTCACAATATATATAAGTATAATTTAAGTAACATTGTCCTAATACTGCAGTGCATTTAAAACTTTTTGTAATTGCATTATTTCGTCAATTTACATCTTCTTGATTTTTTTCAATGCTTTTTTGTATGTGTCAGCAGTAACCGCTTAAGTGAAAATTTTTGTTTAATTAAATTTTCCAATTTCTAGTTTTTCAACTGGCACACATGCATGTAGATCAAAATTTTTTTTTCACACATTGATTAACGTGGTTATTGCACGCGACCACATCCTAACTAGACCTACTTTAATCTTTGATTTTTAGGGTTCACTTAGGCAAATTTACTCACATTTTGCGCAACTTAATTTACCTAACAAATTTTCGTTTTTCATAAGTGGACACTTACCCCGGCTTTGGCAGGAAATGGCTGTTAGGATGTAGTAAGCTGCGATGCGGGCCCGTCCTGGGTCCCGTAAGCTGGTGTGTAATCAGCAATCATTTATTAACGTGACGATAACCGGTATTTTATTTTATTTTTTTTTTACTTTGTCACTTGCATATACATATGTACATGTATAGTATTAGTATTTTTTTTCAATTTTTTTTTTAATATTTTAATTTTCTTATAAATATTTTTATTTTCCTTTATTTATATATATATATTTTTTTTTTTTTTGGTTTTGCTAGTTCACAAGTTCACTTCACTACTTTTTTTTGTTTTTTTTTTTTAGCATCCAATATATTTTGCCAACTGTATACATAGAATACATCTAACAAATTTTTTGGTAATTCATAATTAATTAAACTTCACTATTTGAATACTTTAAACATACGCCTTCACTAGGGTAGGCACCTCCTCGTTGGTGTGAGGGCTTAGCCGAACTCCATAGCGCCCGACTATGAGGCGGTGCGGTTTAGGACTGGCATCTACGAAGTTTCGCCTCATAGGGGGAAGCGGGATGTCGGTGACCAAGAACTGCCAACCCCCTAATCCAAGGTGTTATGCGGACCGAGCCTATTGGACGATTTGCAGCCAGGGGATAAATTCGGCTGTATTCGAACGGAGCCTTCCAGATACCGGGCCACCTCGGGAAGTATTGATGGCCTTACCACAGTAAGGGGCGCTGCTGTGGCGGACGGTTCTTTCCTCGTATATAATACTGGACCGCTTAGCCCGCCTTGTCGGGCTGGTGGTCGTACGACCAAGATGAACGACTCATTACCTAATTTTAATAAGGACCATGATAAGAGGAGGACTGAGTCGCAAACCAAGGACAACAAATACGCATTGAACGATGCGTCGGACTCGGAGAGCGAGAGTAGTGTTGATGCAATGAACTCCGTGATGGAAAAGCACACAACGGAGTAGAAAAGTGGAGAAGGGTACGCCTGGGAACAGAGGTCGACCACACAGAAGTGCAGATCGAGCGCTTGGAATGGGCCCATGAGGCGGTAGAAGTAGGTCGAAGGCAGCTCAGAAGGTTTGTGCGAGAAAGCCTCGGTTCTGCAACCGGTACGAGGAGGAAGAAGCGCCCAATCACAGAATAAAGAGGCAACGTTCGGCGGAAGGCGACAAACCTTCTTTCAAGAGGCAGAAAGGACCCAGTCCCAGAGCCGCGAGGCAGGGCAGTCGCATAGACAAGATAAGTAGTCCCAAAGCTGTAAGACCGATGGGCCACAGTTGTGAGGTAACAACTACCTCGAAAGCTGCGAGTCAGAGGGAAGTTCCAACTAAAGAAGTAGGAGAAAAGCCAAAGGGAGATAACGCAAAGACTCCGGCCTTCTCGGAGGTGCTAGAAGGAGTTGAAGTTAAGGCTCCGGCTTTCTCGGAGGTGCCAAGGGGAGATAACACTAAGACTCCGGCTTTTCCTGAGAAGATGAGTGATGTGGCAAAGCAGTCACTGACTGTGGTGCTGGTTGATTGTAGCAGTCCTTTCGGACAGATGACTTATGAAAGGTGGAGATCTGTAGAAAGGAAGATTATTAGCTTAATTCTTAAGATGATGCGGGAACAACTAAGTAATCCCCTTCCAACCTTTGATTCGGGAGTGGTATAATTGTGTGTAGATGATAGCGTGCGAACACATCGCGAGCTTGTGGTGGCTGGAGGAAGTGGTTCCAAACCTCCAAAGGCAAGGCACGTACGCGCGGTTTGAGGTGGTTCTTGATAGACCATCCTTCTCCGACCATGCGTATATCATCTTCAGCATCCCCCTAAAGAGGATAGAGAAGGGAGTAACCTTTAGAAACCCTAGGTCAACGAACTGGACTAAATTCCAGAAACAGGTAGAAACAAAACTGGGACAACCCAAAGATGTTGCCAATGTGGACGGACTGGAGGAGTCTAATGAATTCCTAACAAGGACGCTTATGACTGCGTATAACAAAGCTTGCCCTCTAAGAAGATTCAGAGGAAAAGCAAAGCCGCCATGGTGGAGCAATGAGCTGAGTCTCCTAAGAAGACAGGTAAAAGAAATGTCTAAGCTAGCAAAAACCGCGGAAAGCGAAGCGTGTCGGGATGATTACAGCGATCTACTGAGGATGTACAAGCGTGAAATTTCCAGGGCGAAGAGAATCCCATGGAAAAGTTTCTGTACCTATTTAGAGTGCTGCAGCGAAACAGCACGTTTGAGAAAAGTCCTAGCAAGGGGAAACATAGTCCAGGGACTAATAAAGAAAGATAATGGGGAATGGTTACGTAATAGTGAGGAATACCTTGAGGTGCTTCTCGATACACATTTCCATCGGGAGATGGTTTAGAAGAGCAAGCAGACAGCACTCACACTTTGATCACGGAGCGGGTAATGCCGGGCTTGGTGACCGATACCATCGAATGGGCAGTGAAGACGTTTTCTAAGTTTAAATCGCCGAGCCCAGATGGTATATTCCCGGCCATGCTTCAAATTTTAGGTAGAGTAGTCGTGAAATATTTTAAAATAATATTCGAATGGTGCATAAGACTGAATCATGTACCGCGCTCTGTAACGACAGCCTTTGAAGATTTCTCTGACTACGCGTAAGCGGGTATATGAACAGATGTGCAGGCAACCGCTAACCGAACCACCTTATCCGCTTACGATATTAGCAAAGCGGATGTTTATTTGTATGAGTGGGTTAAAGTGTTGCTTACATATATGTGCATATACGTGCCACTTAAGGGTCGAACGTTAATTGGTTTAACGAAAGCAGGCAGGCGATTCGTGACTTACGGTGTCCTAACTGCTGCAAGGGTTAATGGGTATAAAAGGGGGTCCCGCTGATCAACAGCATTCAAAATCGAAAAGTCTCGGTCTCAACTAGTGCCAAAAGTGATCACAAATTTTTATACTCCAAGTGCGTTTTGTTCACTTTAAAGTGTAGGTGCGCGCGTGACAAAGTTTTGTAAAGTGCGGTTTCACGCTAAAAGTAAACGCGAGCAAATAAAATAAGAGTGTAACTTGATACCAGGGAATCCTCCCTAGGTGCACCGCAGAGCAAGGAGTACCGCCACCACTGGGCGCGGAAAAATCCCCTCAAGAAAGCAGCAAAATCACCGGTAAGTCAAAGTGTGACATTTGGAATTTTTTTACCTCTTTTTTTACCCGTGATTTTTTTTTAAACCTTTTTGTTGTTCTGCCCTAAATTTGGTATATCTGAATACATTTTAATAAGCCTTTTCCGTCTAACTCTGCCCTCGCCCCTCTACACTTTTTCCGAATCTTTGTATTCACTCCTCCGCCCGTATTTTTCGCTTCATCTATCTCCATCTTCGTCTCATTCTATCTCTTTTTCAGTCTCCTTCTCCTTCTCTCTTTTCTCTTCTCTCAAGTTTTTCTCATTCTTCTTCATATCTTATTGCCAGTCCCAGAGTGTGGTATGTATTTTGTTCCAGTCCCATTCCGAGTCTCAGTCCCAGTCCCACTCCGAGTCTCAGTCTCAGTCTCAGTCCCAGTCCTAATCCCAGTCCCAGTCCGTCTCTGGTCTACTTCCCGGAAAAAAGCATCGTAAATACTAATATAGGCAAATTTATATACCAAATTTCAGGCAAATCGAATAAGACGTATGTAAATAGGTATGTGGGTATTATTAGTTCATGTCTTTATTTCGGCTTCGCATGCATATTTATCAGTTTTGCTAAGTTGATGCGACTAAATCGAATATCACCATGAAAATTACTTAAAAGCTCTCAGCAACAGCTTTCATTTGATAGCCAAAATACACACACATTCTAGGGGTATCCAAGTCCATGTTTTGGCCTATATCTCGAGGCCCTAGTCACCAATAGGTATGAAAACTACCCTGTACTAAAGCACTCATCAACAGCTTTCATTTGATATCCCTATTGTATAAACACATTCTAGGGGTACCCGGGTCCAAGTTTTGGCCTATATCTCAAGACCCAAGACACCCAGCGGTATAAAAAATTACCTGTAGTAAAGCAAACATCAACAGCTTCAATTTGATATCCATAATGTCAAAACGCATCCTAGTGTTACCCTGATCCACGTTTTGGCCTATATCTCGAGACCCTAGTCACCAATAGGTATGAAAACCCTGTACTAAAGCACTCAGCAACAGATTTCGTTTGATATCGATATTGTATAAATACATTCTAGGGGTACCCGGGTCCACGTTTTGGCCTATATCTCGAGACCCTAGTCACCAATAGGTATGAAAACTACCCTGTACTAAAGCACTCATCAACAGCTTTCATTTGATATCCATATTGTATAAACACATTCTAGGGGTGCCCGGGTCCACGTTTTGGCCTATATCTCGAGACCGTAGTCACCAATAGGTATGAAAACTACCCTGTACTAAAGCACTCATCAACAGCTTTCATTTGATATCCATATTGTATAAACACATTCTAGGGGTACCCGGATCCACGTTTTGGCCTATATGTCGAGACCCTAGTCACCAATAGGTATGAAAAATACCCTGTACTAGAGCACTCATCAACAGCTTTTATGTGATATCCATATTGTTTAAACACATTCTAGGCATAAACAAATGAGCCAAGATCCCGTATTCCGGAATTGTTTTATTTGTAATCGAATTTTAAAAAAAAGTTTGATGACGTAGCGCTTTTGAAGTTTTTCGATTTATTACATTTCTCTCATATTTCGCTACCAGTGTTCGGAGTATTTAAAAGTGTTACCTGAGTAAACGACTACGGCGGAGTAAAAATAAAATTTTCGGAGTATATATTTTTTCCTTTTTGAAAGCGGGCGAACAACCAACAACAAATTGATTTGGTGTCTTGGCAATCCCTCCGATTGTTTTTCCATGTAATATTTCTCGGCAAAAAATTTATCTGCCTTACCAGATGTACATGGAGTCGGTCTAAAACGTGTACGATGACCACATAATGCTCTCATTAGCACACCACATTCTGGAAGAAAAGTGGGCTCTATCTCCCCGGATATTTATCGCAAAAAAATATTATTATTATTTTCGGTTTATCATACATATTTCATGCTCTTTTAATGACAGAAGGCTACAAGACCGGGCAGATTCCTGTAGGAATGATAATGGTGACCTGACGTACAGAGTGTGAGGGAAGACGAAGCCGATACCCCGATTGCCGATGATGAAAAATACAGCATCCAACTTTGGGGAAGTGAGAATGGCAATATCACGGCTAAGAAATCACAAGGTGCCAAGTAAGGACGAGATACCCGCCGGGCTGCTCAAACATGGAGACGAAGAGTTGGTATAAGATACAAAAGCAAAAAAAGTGGAGCTTGTAGAAAATGTGGACAAGACGAAGTACTTGCTGTTATCGTGGTATTTGTAGCCACGTCACTATTGACTGATTTCGTCTATTTGGGAAGCAGCATTAAAAGCAAAAACAATGTTAGCCTAGAAATCAGACGGAGAATAACTCTTGCCAACAAGTGCTTTTTTAAGCAATTGAAAAGTAAAGTCCTGTCTCGACGAACAAAATTCTCGCTCTACAAGTCACTCACCATAACTTTCCTGATGTATGGCTCGGAATCATGGAAGGTGTCTACAGAAGATGAGATGGCTCTTGGAGTATTCGAGAGAAAAGTTCTCAGGAAGATTTATAGTCTTATTCGTGATGTCGACGGCGAGTACCGAATGAGGTATAATGATGAGCTTTTCACAGATATAACGATAGTGCAGCGAATAGAAACAGAAAGCTTCGCCAGCTAGGTCATGTTATGCGGATAGGCGAATACGCTCCGGCCAAGAAAGAAAGTTACCGCGGTTTTTAAACAGAGGAAAGAAAAGACCTTCACTGAGTTGGGAGAAACAGTTCGAGGAAGATTTGACCTCGCTTGGTGCTCACAATTGGCGACTGTTATCGCTGCCCTTACTGACTCAACGTACTTTATTTTTATATACAACTTCTAGAAGTGCTGTATGTTGAATTTTGGCAGGATTTTCAGATTACGTTCAGACACATTTTTTGCTTACATTTTACTTCTTCAATTCTCATTCCGTACGAAAAAAAAACTGTAAGCAAAATGTGAACAAACATGTCTTAAGACACGAACAATGAATTCACTTCATTTCATCCTTACACGTTAAGCTAATCGTTTATCAAAAAATGTCCACCGTTTCGGTTGAAACACTTCGAAATATTATCGATAAAGAAATTATCAAGATAAATTGTATCTCGTTTTTAACCGAAACGAAAAGCTTTCTTTAATGTTAAAAACGTTAACAAAAACGTGATACTTTCTGTTTGAATTGTGCTGGCAATGCTATAGCCATGGTGAAGCCGTAAGGCGGTAACAGCGAGCGGACATACACACAAACTCCATGCAATTTGTTTGTGTTATGCGTTGGTGGTAACGTCAAAAATACTAATAATTGTGTGTAGATGATAGCGTGCGAACACATCGCGAGCTTGTGGTGGCTGGAGGAAGTGGTTCCAAACCACCAAAGGCAAGGCACGTACGCGCGGTTTGAGGTGGTTCTTGATAGACCATCCTTCTCCGACCATGCGTATATCAGCTTCAGCATCCCCCTAAAGAGGATAGAGAAGGGAGTAACCTTTAGAAACCCTAGGTCAACGAACTGGTCTAAATTCCAGAAACAGGTAGAAACAAAACTGGGACAACCCAAAGAGGTTGCCAATGTGGACGGACTGGAGGAGTCTAATGAATTCCTAACAAGGACGCTTATGACTGCGTATAACAAAGCTTGCCCTCTAAGAAGATTCAGAGGAAAAGCAAAGCCGCCATGGTGGAGCAATGAGCTGAGTCTCCTAAGAAGACAGGTAAAAGAAATGTTTAAGCTAGCAAAAACCGCGGAAAGCGAAGCGTGTCGGGACGATTACAGCGATCTACTGAGGATGTACAAGCGTGAAATTTCCAGGGCGAAGAGAATCCCATGGAAAAGTTTCTGTACCTATTTAGAGTGCTGCAGCGAAACAGCAGGTTTGAGAAAAGTCCTAGCAAGGGGAAACATAGTCCAGGGACTAATAAAGAAAGATAATGGGGAATGGTTACGTAATAGTGAGGAATACCTTGAGGTGCTTCTCGATACACATTTCCATCGGGAGATGGTTTAGAAGAGCAAGCAGACAGCACTCACACTTTGATCACGGAGCGGGTAATGCCGGGCTTGGTGACCGATACCATCGAATGGGCAGTGAAGACGTTTTCTAAGTTTAAATCGCCGAGCCCAGATGGTATATTCCCGGCCATGCTTCAATTTTTAGGTAGAGTAGTCGTGAAATATTTTAAAATAATATTCGAATGGTGCATAAGACTGAATCATGTACCGCGCTCTGTAACGACAGCCTTTGAAGATTTCTCTGACTACGCGTAAGCGGGTATATGAACAGATGTACAGGCAACCGCTAACCGAACCACCTTATCCGCTTACGATATTAGCAAAGCGGATGTTTATTTGTATGAGTGGGTTAAAGTGTTGCTTACATATATGTGCATATACGTGCCACTTAAGGGTCGAACGAGAATTGGTTTAACGAAAGCAGGCAGGCGATTCGTGACTTACGGTGTCCTAACTGCTGCAAGGGTTAATGGGTATAAAAGGGGGTCCCGCTGATCAACAGTATTCAAAATCGAAAAGTCTCGGTCTCAACTAGTGCCAAAAGTGTTCAAAAATTTTTATATTCCAAGTGCGTTTTGTTCACTTTAAAGTGTAGGTGCGCGCGTGACAAAGTTTTGTAAAGTGCGGTTTCACGCTAAAAGTAAACGCGAGCAAATAAAATAAGAGTGTAACTTGATACCAGGGAATCCTCCCTAGGTGCACCGCAGAGCAAGGAGTACCGCCACCACTGGGCGCGGAAAAATCCCCTCAAGAAAGCAGCAAAATCACCGGTAAGTCAAAGTGTGACATTTGGAATTTTTTTACCTCTTTTTTTACCCGTGATTTTTTTTTAAACCTTTTTGTTGTTCTGCCCTAAATTTGGTATATCTGAATACATTTTAATAAGCCTTTTCCGTCTAACTCTGCCCTCGCCCCTCTACACTTTTTCCGAATCTTTGTATTCACTCCTCCGCCCGTATTTTTCGCTTCATCTATCTCCATCTTCGTCTCATTCTATCTCTTTTTCAGTCTCCTTCTCCTTCTCTCTTTTCTCTTCTCTCAAGTTTTTCTCATTCTTCTTCATATCTTATTGCCAGTCCCAGAGTGTGGTATGTATTTTGTTCCAGTCCCATTCCGAGTCTCAGTCCCAGTCCCACTCCGAGTCTCAGTCTCAGTCTCAGTCCCAGTCCTAATCCCAGTCCCAGTCCGTCTCTGGTCTACTTCCCGGAAAAAAGCATCGTAAATACTAATATAGGCAAATTTATATACCAAATTTCAGGCAAATCGAATAGGACGTATGTAAATAGGTATGTGGGTATTATTATTTCATGTCTTTATTTCGGCTTCGCATGCATATTTATCAGTTTTGCCAAGTTGATGCGACTAAATCGAATATCACCATGAAAATTACTTAAAAGCTCTCAGCAACAGCTTTCATTTGATAGCCAAAATACACACACATTCTAGGGGTATCCAAGTCCATGTTTTGGCCTATATCTCGAGGCCCTAGTCACCAATAGGTATGAAAACTACCCTGTACTAAAGCACTCATCAACAGCTTTCATTTGATATCCCTATTGTATAAACACATTCTAGGGGTACCCGGGTCCAAGTTTTGGCCTATATCTCAAGACCCAAGACACCCAGCGGTATAAAAAATTACCTGTAGTAAAGCAAACATCAACAGCTTCAATTTGATATCCATAATGTCAAAACGCATCCTAGTGTTACCCTGATCCACGTTTTGGCCTATATCTCGAGACCCTAGTCACCAATAGGTATGAAAACCCTGTACTAAAGCACTCAGCAACAGCTTTCGTTTGATATCGATATTGTATAAATACATTCTAGGGGTACCCGGGTCCACGTTTTGGCCTATATCTCGAGACCCTTGTCACCAATAGGTATGAAAACTACCCTGTACTAAAGCACTCATCAACAGCTTTCATTTGATATCCATATTGTATAAACACATTCTAGGGGTGCCCGGGTCCACGTTTTGGCATATATCTCGAGACCGTAGTCACCAATAGGTATGAAAACTACCCTGTACTAAAGCACTCATCAACAGCTTTCATTTGATATCCATATTGTATAAACACATTCTAGGGGTACCCGGATCCACGTTTTGGCCTATATGTCGAGACCCTAGTCACCAATAGGTATGAAAAATACCCTGTAGTAGAGCACTCATCAACAGCTTTCATGTGATATCCATATTGTTTAAACACATTCTAGGCATAAACAAATGAGCCAAGATCCCGTATTCCGGAATTGTTTTATTTGTAATCGAATTTAAAAAAAAGTTTGATGACGTAGCGCTTTTGAACTTTTTCGATTTATTACATTTCTCTCATATTTCGCTACCAGTGTTCGGAGTATTTAAAAGTGTTACCTGAGTAAACGACTACGGCGGAGTAAAAATAAAATTTTCGGAGTATATTTTTTTTCCTTTTTGAAAGCGGGCGAACAACCAACAACAAATTGATTTGGTGTCTTGGCAATCCCTCCGATTGTTTTTCCATGTAATATTTCTCGGCAAAAAAGTTATCTGCCTTATCAGATGCACATGGAGTCGGTCTAAAACGTGTACGATGACCACATAATGCTCTCATTAGCACACCACATTCTGGAAGAAAAGTGGGCTCTATCTCCCCGGATATTTATCGCAAAAAAATATTATTATTATTTTCGGTTTATCATACATATTTCATGCTCTTTTAGTGACAGAAGGCTACAAGACCGGGCAGATTCCTGTAGGAATGATAATGGTGACCTGACGTACAGAGTGTGAGGGAAGACGAAGCCGATACCCCGATTGCCGATGATGAAAAACACAGCATCCAACTTTGGGGAAGTGAGAATGGCAATATCACGGCTAAGAAATCACAAGGTGCCAAGTAAGGACGAGATACCCGCCGGGCTGCTCAAACATGGAGACGAAGAGTTGGTATAAGATACAGAAGCAAAAAAAGTGGGGCTTGTAGAAAATGTGGACAAGACGAAGTACTTGCTGTTATCGTGGTATTTGTAGCCACGTCACTATTGACTGATATAAAATTCGGGACTGTGAAAGATTTCGTCTATTTGGGAAGCAGCATTAAAAGCAAAAACAATGTTAGCCTAGAAATCAGACGGAGAATAACTCTTGCCAACAAGTGCTTTTTTAAGCAATTGAAAAGTAAAGTCCTGTCTCGACGAACAAAATTCTCGCTCTACAAGTCACTCACCATAACTTTCCTGATGTATGGCTCGGAATCATGGAAGGTGTCTACAGAAGATGAGATGGCTCTTGGAGTATTCGAGAGAAAAGTTCTCAGGAAGATTTATAGTCTTATTCGTGATGTCGACGGCGAGTACCGAATGAGGTATAATGATGAGCTTTTCGCAGATATAACGATAGTGCAGCGAACAGAAACAGAAAGCTTCGCCAGCTAGGTCATGTTATGCGGATAGGCGAATACGCTCCGGCCAAGAAAGAAAGTTACCGCGGTTTTTAAACAGAGAAAAGAAAAGACCTTCACTGAGTTGGGAGAGACAGTTCGAGGGAGATTTGACCTCGCTTGGTGTCCACAATTGGCGACTGTTATCGCTGCCCTTACTGACTCAACGTACTTTATTTTTATATACAACTTCTAGAGGTGCTGTATGTTGAATTTTGGCAGGATTTTCAGATTACATTCAGACACATTTTTTGCTTACATTTTACTTCTTCAATTCTCATTCCGTATGAAAAAAAAACTGTAAGTAAAATGTGAACAAACATGTCTTAAGACACGAACAATGAATTCACTTCATTTCATCCTTACACGTTAAGCTAATCGTTTATCAAAAAATGTCCACCGTTTCGGTTGAAACACTTCGAAATATTATCGATAAAGAAATTATCAAGATAAATTGTATCTCGTTTTTAACCGAAACGAAAAGCTTTCGTTAATGTTAAAAACGTTAACAAAAACGTGATATTTTCTGTTTGAATTGTGCTGGCAATGCTATAGCCATGGTGAAGCCGTAAGGCGGTAACAGCGAGCGGACATACACACAAACTCCATGCAATTTGTTTGCGTTATGCGTTGGTGGTAACGTCAAAAATACTCTAAGAAATGTTCGTACTGTCAAAATTCATGAGAAAAGTTGCAATCAGCTTGGCTAATGCTTTCACCTTTAATGACTCCGCCATCAAAATGGATAATATAGCATTGGCAGCATAGTTTGAAATTAATAATCAACATAAACCATTTGATTTCGTTTTGATATGTCAGAAAACGAAACAAAATCATTTAATTAAATTTTGGTTAGGCTTTTTTTACCAATGTATTTTAGATGCAAAATAAAAACTTTATTTCATCTTTCTACCCGAC
The DNA here is from genome assembly GCF_040869045.1 of Eurosta solidaginis. NCBI lineage: Eukaryota > Metazoa > Arthropoda > Insecta > Diptera > Tephritidae > Eurosta > Eurosta solidaginis. Next base: position 150,339 of record NW_027137023.1, on the reverse strand, counting down.
GTTTCGCTAGTCTCTCTAGCTTCTTCAGGGGGATATCTGTTTATTTAGGAAAAACAACAAAAACATTAAAGCATGTGGTAAAAACCGAAATGAAAACTAATATTACATCACATTTTTATATACACATTAACACATGATAAATATCACAAATCACAAATAAATACGTAACACCCTAATAAAACATTTATCACACTTACATATTTATATTGTTTTAAATATTAAATTATTCTAAAAAATATTATTTGTACCATTCTTTAGTGGTATCCTTGTCATACTAAACTAATAAATTTGACTATAGACATAAAGTGTAGGCAGCGGCGACGTCATCGGTCTCTTCCTTTTTATTTATTGTTTTGTCTCTATTTTGTAAAATTCTTAAGCTTTCCAATGTTAGTCTGGTTTTTCCTTGTTTGTTTTTATCAAGTATCCGTATATTCGCTAAATGAGCTGTATGGTCGTTTTCTGTTGTGTGCTGTGATAATGCTGTGCTTTGCTTCTTTTTCTTTATATCAGCTGTATGTTCGGTTAGTCGAACTTGTAACGCCAGTTTCGTCTGACCGATGTATATTTTGTTGCAGTCTTCGTTTTCATTGCCTTTGCATGTTATTTCGTAGATTACATTGCTTTGCTGTAGTTTTTCAATGGGGCTTTTCGTTCTTGTGAATATCGTCGATAATGTTTGGCTTAATTTGTAGGCTAGTGATATTTCCAGTTTGTTGTTGGTGAGTGTTTTGCTAAAGTTTTCTGTGAGTTTCGGTATGTATGTTACACTGAAATATTGTTTTGTTTCTGCCTCTTCTCGTATTGATTTACTTTGTTGGCTGTTTATTTCAATTACTTTTTGTTCAGTCAGGCTTTTTATTAGGGTGCTCGGATAATTGTTATTTCTTAAAATTTCGTTCATTTTACTAATATTTTTGTTCCAAAATTGTTTGTCGCTTATTGTTAGCACCTTGTTAATAATATTTTTTGCGGTATTAATTTTATATTTTAGGGGCTGTGAAGAATGAAAATTAATGAGACGGCCGGATGATAATGGTTTTGTATACCAATCAAAAATTAGGGTTCCTTTGTTGTTATGTATTCTTATGTCCAGAAAGGGAATGGTACGATCTTTTTCCATTTCGTACGTGAATTGAATGTTTTTATGGTAGCTGTTGAGGGCATTTAAAATTTGTTCAAATTCATTTTGTTTTACTATCGCGAAGATATCGTCCACATATTTGACTAGAAATTTAATACTGATGTTAAAATTTTGCTTAAGTGCCTTAAGTGTGTTGTCAAGTAAATCATCCATAATTATGTCAGCTATTGTCGGGGAAAGTGGGTTGCCCATTGGCATATCAAAAGTTTGTGTGTAGTTTGTATTATTGTGTATAAAATAGTTATTTTCTAATAGACAAAATTTTAGTATGTCATGAAACTTGTTCTTTGGTATATTAGTTGTGGGCTTAATTTGGTCCCATTTGCTCATGATTATGTTTATGGCTAGATTGATGGGAATGTTTGTGAACAGGGACACTACATCAAAGGACACTAACACTTCATCTTCATCTACATGTATATCTTGAAGTCTATCTTTTAATCTGAATACATTCTTGATATTGTATTCTTCTGACGTTACATTTTGAATTTTTTCTCCTATATATTTAGAAAATTGGTAGCAGGGTACATTTACGGAGGACGATATTGGACGTAGGGGCATATTGGGTTTATGGATTTTTGGCAGTCCATAAAGCCTGGGTGCAATGGCTGCCGAGCAGAATAATTTAAACTTTTCACTTGCGTTGATGTATTTTTGTTTATAAAGATCATCCACTATCTTATTATTTTTCTTTTGTAGGGAGTCTGTTGGGTCAGCTCTGACTTTTTTGTATGTCTTTTTGTCGTCTAATAGCGTGTCCATTTTCTCCATATATTCTCTTTTGTACATTACCACTGTTTTGTTTCCCTTGTCTGCCTCCGTTATGATGATTTTGTTTTTGTGTAAGTTCAGGAAGGACTTGCTTTTATTATACGCTGTTGTAATAAATTTTTCCATCGCATTGTGTTTTATATTCCTTTTGAATTGGAGAATTCGGTTGCTCAGTTTATTTCTTGCCATTTCTTTTGCCTTATCGTCGTTCAGTGCTTGGATAGCTTGCTCCATTTCAGCTATTATGTGTATAGGTGAGAAATTCGTTTTTTGTTTTAGGTAATGTGAATTTCTTCCCTAGAGATAGTAGCCATTTTACTTCTTCAGGAAAACTTATATTTGTGTTGTTCACGAACCAATCGTTGTTTGTCCGAATTCCTAGGTTGCGTAGTTGTTGTTCTTTTAAGGTATGTATTTTCGATGCGTGCGTTTCTTCAGTTTCTTTTCCTATATTTTGACTAATGAAGTGTTGTTTGCTTTTAAATGTATTGAACTCTGTTTCGCTTAGTTTGTATTTAAGCTCTTTTTCCGTGTAATGAATGCAATCTTTTGTGGTTTTTTATATCCAGATTTGTTTGTGTTATTTCCATTTTTAGTATTTTGCGTAGAAATTCAAGTTTGATTTTTTGTAGTCGCTGTTTTAATTTTTGTGATGTAGTTGTTATTGTGATACTTTTCACAGAATTTTTGAGGTGGTTTGGTGTTAGATCGTATCTTTTGCATTCTAATAAGAATTTTAGGCGCTCAACTTGTTTAGCTAGTTTTGCTAATTGCTTGCTGTAATATTTTAGTCGCATGCATGTGTGTTCGCCATACTTATATTTCATGTGTTTAAAATAGTCCTTCATTTTTGATTTTTCACCGTTTATGAGCCTTTTGTTTTTGTTGTTAATTTGTTAATTATTATTCGGCAGGCCTTCCGAGGTAAATAATAATAATGACTTTTTCCGGTCAATTTATTTATAGAATTAAATTATGGTTAGGCTTTTTTGACCAATGTATTTTAGATGCAAAATAAAAACTTTATTTCATCTTTCTACCCGACGTTTCGCTAGTCTCTCTAGCTTCTTCAGGGGGATATCTGTTTATTTAGGAAAAACAACAAAAACATTAAAGCATGTGGTAAAAACCGAAATGAAAACTAATATTACATCACATTTTTATATACACATGAATACATGATAAATATCACAAATCACAAATAAACACGTAACACCCTAATAAAACATGTATCACACTTACATATTTAGGATAGGTAGGATAGGTTAGGTGGTAGCTGCCCTGATAAGGATAGCTCACTTGGACAACACGAAGGTCCATTGTGATACCACATACACCAAAAATAACGGTGACCTAGATCCAGCTACTTAGAGAATCGTTGGGTAGCAACGATAAAGCTCCGAATGATACCGATCTCAACTTTGGATATATCCTCGGGAGATCCAAGTGAGTCGCGACCGAAGTACTTTAGCCTAATTCTGGCAAAAGCTGGACAATCAAGCATAAAGTGATTTGGTGATTCCACCTCATCATCCTCCATACAGCTGCAGCAGGATGGAGTTTCCAGTATATTGAGACGTACCGCATGGATACCCATGGGACAGTGCCCTGTCAAAACCCCAATGACCATTGATAGGTGAGCCTTAGTGAACCCAATTATTTCAGCAGACCTCCTGCCATCCACTTTCGGCCAGAAAGATCTTGCTACCCTGCAAGACGTGGTATCCGCCCAACGTTTGCTGAGCTGATTCGAGGCCCAGCTATGGAGGAGCAATCCACAGGTGGCCAGCGGGATCCCGAAGTCCCTACAGCCATCTTCATCCGGTTCAGTTGTACCGATGCGGGCTAAGAGATCCGCTTGACAGTTACGCGGAATATCACTATGGCCCGGGACCCAGATAATCTTAATTGTAAAATAATTCGATGCAATCGCAAGCGAGGTCAGGCACTCCCAGACCACCCTCGATCGCACTGTAGTTGAGCTCAAGGCCTTGATAGCCGATTGGCTATCAGAGTAGATGTTAAATTCCCTAACCGTGGTAGCACTGGATATCATTCCATCCACCGCATCCTTAATCGCAGCAATTTCCGCTTGGAATACAATGCAGTGATCAGCCAACTTAAACTTGCGGCTTAAATTTAGCTCTTGACAAAAGACCCCCCCACCAACCTTTCCATCCAGCTTTGACCCATCCGTGAACAAGTTAACCGGTCCCATGCCCCAGATAATTCCTCTTCCCCAATCCTCTCTCTCTGGAATAACTGGGGTGAAGGTTGTATAGGGAGCTGTTATCGGCATACAGTAGTCCGTTCTGTCCGGGATGAAGTCGAAACTGGTAAGAAGGCTAGAGTGTCCGCGGTCAGAAAGTCTATATCCCATATCACGAAGCCTGACCAACGACCTTGCCGCGGCCGCCTTTCCCGCAATATCTACTGGGTATATGTTCAGCATGACGTTCAGTGCCAAGGTAGGCGTTGTTCTGAGAGCGCCACTGATACCGATCAGCGCCGTCCATTGCACTGACACTAACATTTTGGAGGTGCTCGCCGTGTCCAGTGCTTTCCACCAGACCAGCACCCCATATAGCAGAATCGGTTTGACCACCATCTCATAAAGCCAGTGTACTATTCTTGGCGAGAGTCCCCATCTCTTTCCGATAGCTCCTCTGCAGCAGTACAAGGCAATGGCGGCCTTCCTGGCCCGATCTTCCACATTGGGTCTCCAGGACAGTTTCTTGTCCAAAACAATCCCCAAATATTTAACCCTATCAGAAAGTACCAACGGTACCCCTCCAATCGAGGGAGTTCTGAAATCGGGCACCTTATATCTTCTTGTGAAAAGGACCAATTCGTTTTTCCCGGGTTTGACCGCCAATCCACATGATTCAGCCCACCTAGCCACAGTATCCAGGTAGCCCTGAAGAACATCGCGCAGGGCGCCCAGAAATTTGCCTCTGACTAGGATAGCGAGGTCATCTGCATAGGCAACCACCCGACAACCATTGGCTTCCAGCTCCACAAGAAGCTCGTTGACTACCACAACCCAGAGGAGAGGAGATAGGACACCCCCCTGTGGCGTGCCCCTGCACACCTTCCTCTTAATTATGGCCCCTCCCCACCACTTACATATTTATATTGTTTTAAATATTAAATTATTCTAAAAAATATTATTTGTACCATTCTTTAGTGGTATCCTTGTCATACTAAACTAATAAATTTGACTATAGATATAAAGTGTAGGCAACGGCGACGTCATCGGTATCTTCCTTTTTATTTATTGTTTTGTCTCTATTTTGTAAAATTCTTAAGCTTTCCAATGTTAGTCTGGTTTTTCCTTGTTTGTTTTTATCAAGTATCCGTATATTCGCTAAATGAGCTGTATGGTCGTTTTCTGTTGTGTGCTGTGATAATGCTGTGCTTTGCTTCTTTTTCTTTATATCAGCTGTATTGACGTTCTTAACGTTAATAAACGAAACGAAATGGCTTTGTTTCGTTTATTAACGTTAATTATCGTTACGAAATGATATCGGTTCGTTGGTTAAGCATGCCTGCTTGTAAACAATCAGCTTTTCATACGGATGTATATGTGGCCCGGCCTTTGAAAAGGTGGCTTATAACTCAAAAAAAAGAAAACTACTACGAAACTGAAGAAATGAATTGTTTATCTTTAACAGCTGTTTCTCGTAATTTCTTTTTTGAGTCATAAGCCACATTTTCATAATCCGGGTCACATATAATGAAAACTTCAACCAAAATATATTAGGTATTAAAACTATTTAGTTTTCAACTCGACCAAAATAAACCTTTAAGATAAAAAATTTAGTAGTAGGAGGTAAGAACGGAGCAAACTACTCCGATTGGAATAAAGTCTGAACACTGAGTCAGCAATAAAACATGTTGTCAAAAGCGTGACGTCACGCCAAGACTTTTATTACCCAGTCAACTATGATTTTTTGCTCTCTCATTTTTTAATGCGAGATCTGTTTATTGGTTCATGCATTCTAGGGATGCCGGGGTCCACGTTTTGGTCTATATCTCGAGACCCTAGTCACCAATAGGTATGAAAACTACCCTGTACTAAAGCACTCATCAACAGCTTTCATTTGATATGCATATTGTATAAACTCATTCTAGGGCTGCCCGGGTCCACGTTTTGGCCTATATCTCGAGACCCTAGTCACCAATAGGTATAAAAACTACCCTGTACTAAAGCACTCATCAACAGCTTTCATTTGATATCCATATTGTATAAACACATTCTAGGGGTGCCCGGGTCCACGTTTTGGACTATATCTCGAGACCCTAGTCACCGATAGGTATGAAAACTACCCTGCACTAAAGCACTCGTCAATAGCTTTCATTTGATATCCATATTGTATAAACACATTCTAGGGGTGCCCGGGTATACGTTTTGGCCTATATCTCGAGACCCTAGTCACCAATAAGTATGAAAACTACCCTGTACTAAAGCACTCATCAGCAGCTTTCATTTGATATCCATATTTTATAAACACATTCTAGGGGTGCCCGGGTCCACTTTTGTCCTATATCTCGAGACCCTAGTCACCAATATGTATCCTGGTCCACTTCCCGGAAGAAAAATTATCCGACATTTTATTCTAGATATAACGTTACCTACATACCATGTTTGAAACTAAACATTTTTTTGGTAAATTTTCTGAAACCAGATAGTTGTTAGTAAACCATTTATACTTTTGAAGTTTTATAAAAAAAAAATAAAGTGAATTAAAAATAGTTTTGAATCGTTAAATCGGGTCAACCTAAACTCCACTTCGTGAAAGTAGAGTTTTTCATAAATGTTTCCGAGGCACTTTTATTCAAAAATCATTCCTTTATTATCAAGCCAAACATTTTTGACCCAAAATGCACTTACATGTACATACGGATGTATATATATATGTACACGAGCAGATGTGCAAACAAAGGGTAGATTAGGAAGAAGAAGAGAAAGAAAATATCAGAGCTTTTTGAAATATTCTTTGTTAAGTCATTTTAAATTTAAAGGAAGAAGAACAAAATAGCTAAATTTAATTTAAAAAATATTTAAAAACCTATATGCGTTCTCTTGTTGCAGCGCACGAAGCCAGCCGAAGGCCGCGACATCTTTTTACATAAAGTTATACAAAATCACACTCAAAAACGTATAAAAAGATACAAAGTTATTTGGTCGAAGAAAACACGCAAAGCAAAAACAAACACCAACTACACATATGGGGGTCAATTGTCCAATTAAGGTATTGGTTACTGACCAAAAGGGCAGCCAACGAGGATATCGTTGGGCCAAAAGCGTTTTTAATCCCCGCCAGAATTTCGCCAACACATACACAAACACGCACACACAACATAGTCAAAAAGTCATCAACATCACACCATCAAGAAAATAATACCAAACCCGAACATCAAAGGCAAGACACGCAACTTCATACTATACACATCAAACCACCACACAAAAAGGTAACACAACCTAGTTTTAGACCGACTTCGCAACCGAAGTCAGCTCGATATAGATAACAGCAGAAACATCATTGCACGCAACCGCAGCAACATACAACGTGTTGCTAAACAATTAGTGGCGCAACCACCCCACGTACTTGGCAACATTGGTTAAAGCAAGCACGGCGACATCAACAGCACTCATCAACATTTACTCACCACACATCCACACGCCAACTTAAAACACAAAGATACCACGATCACAGCACAGGAGGGAGCAGTAAAGCACGGCTCGCGCTCACCAACTTGAAATTTTATTTTTATCATTACCACCAAAATCACACACACTTTTCATAATATTAAGGAATACCACCCGAATTTTTTTTTGTTGAAAAGTTTTTTTTTAATTTTTAATTTGAATTTTTAATTTTTGGATTTGTTAGTTCTCTTTGCTTTACCTAGTTATAATATCAGTTTATTATTTAATTAGCATAAGTTTTACGGAATTCCTTTTATTCTGAATATTTTTCTTACCTTTAATTTTTTTTCATTTTTTTGGCGCTCGGACCTACACGTGCACAGGCATATGCATCACCATTAGGGTGTATGCTGCTACTCTCAAAAATAAATTCTAGTTGTGGATTTTTTCTGGCTGTCTTAGCCCGTCCACACGGTTTGCATCACATTTTCAATTTCTTAATATTGCCACTTCAACAGACAGCATTTTGCACAAAGGTCGTATTTTTCGACTATTTTACATTTTTGCACAATAGACCAACTTCATAAAATTTCGTAATTTTTTTTTTTATCTCTCTTGTTGTTCCACTATATAATTGCATATCGCCTTAGTTAAGTTTCTTTAGTCACCCACTTTTTTACCGATTCGAGTTGGCGATTCATTTAGTGTTTTTATGATTGAAAAATTTCTTTTTTTCCTCGATTTTTCTCTATATCTACACTTCACTTACACTTTTTTTTTGCTTTACGCGCCGCGACCCAATTTAGCTTTGTGAAGTTTTAATTTTTACTTTTTTTGCTAAATACAAATATTTTTTTTTTTTTGCATATGCATGAAATAATGCACATGCGCCGAGCCGACACGTTAAACTAATATCAAAAGATATTAGTTCTTAATAATTAGCCTTGACCACGGTCAAGCGGCCAAAGCCCGTAACAGTACCAGGGATAACTCATTGATCTACATATGTTGTTTGTTTTCTTTCTTTACTTCCAGCTTAGGTGTTGTTTTTGGTGTTGTTTTGGTACCAAAATCATACGGATAAGCGAGGTAAGTGTAAACTATTGTATGTAGTTATAAATAAATTACCAGAAAAGTTACCCGACTTGTATTGTATATGGTTGTTGATTTTCTAACTGGATTCCCAAGGGTGGATTCTGGGTTTACGAATCTGTAATGTTGTCCAACTTAACTCAGGAGCACGCCGGTCGTGAAATGATTTGATGTGGTGAAATTGATCGACCTACGGCGCCATTACATCACCCTTCTTTTGGAAAAGAAGAAGTCGTCAGGGTGATCAATTCAGCCGGCTTCTTCTTGCCCAAAATTAAGAAAATTAAGATGTAAATTTATTAAGTAAAAATGTAGTACAATTTAAAATTTCGGAATGAGGTCAGAGAAAAAAATTTTTATTTTTGATGAACGAATTTAACCTTTAAAAGTAGATATTCCTCCCCTTTTCATTCTAAATTCGTTCATTAGTGTAGGATATTTTAAGTGATTAAAATCTAATATTTATCAGCTAATGATCCAATTTACAGACAGTTTTATGAAATTATTTTATATATAAAAAAGTTGCGATTTATGACAATTAAGTTTATTTATAACTTATTTGATATTTAATATGAAAAATAATTTTAGTAAATGATATTTAAATTTATTTATACAACGTTGTCGAAAAAGTTTTTTTTTTTCATTGCATTGCAAAATGCAAATATTAGTTATATGATATATGTATGTATCAAATTTGGTACAAGGAATTCAGTTCAGTTTTATAATTTTTGATTGAGAGAAGATTCTCGTTTTTTGATTAATAATTATTTTGTATGTTGTACTTATATACGCTTATAATATGAAAATGAAAAACTTATAAGTATATAATTTGTATGTAATTAGATGAAAATTATAATATAGTTTTCGATTAAGATTATTTTTTTTGTACTTATGTGTAAGATCATTTAATATATTAGTTAATATAATAAAAAATCTTAATTCGTGTTTTTATACCTTTCATGAACATGAAATGGTATATTAACTTTGGTCCGATGTTTGTAACGTTGAGAAATATAGAAGATAGACTCACCATTAAGTATACCGAATTGATCAGGGTGACGAACTGATTGATATAGCCATGTCCGTCTGTCCGTCCGTCCGCCCGTCTGTCTGTATGAACGCAGACTAGTCCCTCAAATTTTGAGATATCTCAATGAAATTTGGCACAAAGATGTATTTTTTATTATATTAGACATTTGTCGGATCTGGTAGGATCGAACCACTATAACATATATCTCCCATACAACCGATCATTCATATCAGACGATTTTGGTCATTCCTGCCGCAATTTAAAAAGTATAAACGTGAAACTCGGTGATATATATTCTAATATATCATAGACGAAATCCTGAAAAAATCACTTTGATCGGAGCTATATATATTTATATCCCATACAACCGATCATTCAGATAGAAAGATTTTTGGCAATTTCTCCCTTAATTTCCAATATAAACACGTTAAACTTGGTGATATTTATTCTAATATATCATAGAAGATTTCATGAAAAATTCATTTCAATCGGAGCTATATAAAATATATATCCCATACAACCGGTCGTTCAGATAGAAAGCTTTTGGCCATTTCTCCCTTAGTTTCCAAATATAAAAACGTGAATTTTGGTGATGTATATTCTAATATATCATAGAAGATTTCCTGTAAAAATCATTTCGATCGGAGCTATATATAATATATATCCCATACAACCGATCGTTCAGATAAGGGTGTTTTTTGCCATTTTTTATTTTATATTTATCTTAAAAATCGTTTAGGTATGTACATCTGTTCACTATATATTTCTTATATTATACATCCGATTATTTGGAGATTACGAACGGGATAAGATTATTGTTCAGCCCCATTCATGAGAGGTATGAAGTCTTCGGCACAGTCGAAGACAATCCCGTCCTTACTTGTGTTTTTATACCTTTCATGAAAATGAAATGGTATATTAATTTCGTCACGAAACCGAAAATTGTAAGTCCTTAAAGGAAAATAGATAGACCCACCATTAAGTATACCGAAATAATCAGGTTGAAGAGCTGAGTTGATTTAGCCATGTCCGTCTGTCCGTCTGTCCGTCTGTCTGTTTGTATGCAAACTAGTCCCTTAATTTTTGAGATATCTTGATAAAATTTGGTGTGCGGGTGTATTTGTGTGTCCGATTAGACATTTGTCGGAACCGACCGGATCGGACCACTATAGCATATATCCTCCATACAACCGATTTTTCAGAAAAAGAGGATTTTTGTAATATCTTACCCAATTTAACAGATTGAAGCTTCAAACTTCACCATATACTTTCGTATATTGCACATTTTGTTGCCTGAAAAAATTGATGAGATCGGTCGTATATATAGTATATATCCCCCACAACCGATTGTTCAGATAAGGAACTTTTCGTATTTACTGCCCCATTTTAAGAGCTAGAGGCTTCAAACTTCACCGAATACTTACGTATATAGCATATATTGTTGTCTGAAAAAATCATAGAGATCGGTTGTATATATAGTATATATCTCATACAACCGATTGTTCAGATAAGAAACTTTTCGCAATTTCTACCCCATTTTAACAGCTATAAGCTCCAAATTTCACCGATTGTTTACGTATATAGCATATATTGTTGTCTGAAAAAATCATAGAGATCGGTTGTATATATAGTATATATCTCATACAACCGATTGTTCAGATAAGAAACTTTTCGCAATTTCTACCCCATTTTAACAGCTATAAGCTTCAAATTTCACCGATTGCTTACGTATATAGCATATATTGTTGTCTGAAAAAATCATAGAGATCGGTTGTATATATAGTATATATCTCACACAACCGATTGTTCAGATAAGAAACTTTTCGCAATTTCTACCCCATTTTAACAGCTAGAAGCTTCAAATTTCACCAAATGCTTAAGTATATAGCATATATTGTTGTCTGAAAAATCATAGAGATCGGTTGTATATATAGTATATATCTCATACAACCGATTGTTCAGATAAGAAACTTTGCGCAATTTCTTCCCCATTTTAACAGCTAGAAGCTTCAACTTTCACCAAATGCTTACGTGTATAGCATATATTGTTGTCTGAAAAAATCATTGAGATCGATGGTATATATTGTATATATCTCATACAACCGATTGTTCAGTTAAGAAACTTTGCGCAATTTCTGCCCTTTTTAACAGCTAGACGCTTCAAATTTCACCATATGCTTACGTATATAGCATATATTGTTGTCTGAAAAAAATCTTAGAGATCGGTGGTATATATATTATATACTTCATATAAACTGTCATTTTTGCCCCTTTTTTACAGCCAGAAGCTTCAAAATTCATCAAATTTCATCAAATAGTTACGTTTACGTCATATATTTTTGAAATACGTGATTCGTAGTCATAGTTTTTACATGCAGACCACAAAAAACGTGAAGCTTTGCATCCTCACACAGATTACCTACCTATTTTTATACCTTTCATGAAAATGAAATGGTATATTAATTTCGTCACGAAACCGAAAATAGTAAGTCCTTAAAGGAAAATAGATAGACCCACCATTAAGTATACCGAAATAATCAGGTTGAAGAGCTGAGTTGATTTAGCCATGTCCGTCTGTCCGTCTGTCTGTTTGTATGCAAACTAGTCCCTCAATTTTTGAGATATCTTGATAAAATTTGGTGAGCGGGTGTATTTGGGTGTCCAATTAGACATTTGTCGGAACCGACCGGATCGGACCACTATAGCATATATCCTCCATACAACCGATTTTTCAGAAAAAGAGGATTTTTGTAATATCTTACCCAATTTAACAGATTGAAGCTTCAAACTTCACCATATACTTTCGTATATTGCACATATTGTTGCCTGAAAAAATTGATGAGATCGGTCGTATATATAGTATATATCCCCCACAACCGATTGTTCAGATAAGGAACTTTTCGTAATTACTGCCCCATTTTAAGAGCTAGAGGCTTCAAATTTCAACGAATGCTTAAGTATATAGCATATATTGTTGTCTGAAAAAATCATAAAGATCGGTGGTATATATAGAATATATATGGTGGTATATATAGTATATATATATATATATTTTTTCGCAAGTTTTAGCCCCATTTTAACAGCTAGAAGCTTCAAACTTCACCGAATACTTACGTATATAGCATACATTGTTGTCTGAAAAAATCATAGAGATCGGTTGTATATATAGTATATATCTCATACAACCGATTGTTCAGATAAGAAACTTTTCGCAATTTCTACCCCATTTTAACAGCTATAAGCTTCAAATTTCACCGATTGTTTACGTATATAGCATATATTTTTGTCTGAAAAAATCATAGAGATCGATTGTATATATAGTATATATCTCATACAACCGATTGTTCAGATAAGAAACTTTTCGCAATTTCTACCCCATTTTAACAGCTAGAAGCTTCAAATTTCACCAAATGCTTAAGTATATAGCATATATTGTTGTCTGAAAAATCATAGAGATCGGTTGTATATATAGTATATATCTCATACAACCGATTGTTCAGATAAGGAACTTTGCGCAATTTCTTTCCCATTTTAACAGCTAGAAGCTTCACCTTTCACCAAATGCTTACGTGTATAGCATATATTGTTGTCTGAAAAAATCATTGAAATCGATGGTATATATTGTATATATCTCATACAACCGATTGTTCAGTTAAGAAACTTTGCGCAATTTCTGCCCCTTTTTAACAGCTAGACGCTTCAAATTTCACCATATGCTTACGTATATAGCATATATTGTTGTCTGAAAAAATCATAGAGATCGGTGGTATATATATTATATACTTCATATAAACTGTCATTTTTGCCCCTTTTTTCCGGCTAGAAGCTTCAAAATTCATCAAATTTCATCAAATAGTTACGTTTACGTCATATATTTTTGAAATACGTGATTCGTAGTCATAGTTTTTACATGCAGACCACAAAAAACGTGAAGCTTTGCATCCTCACACAGATTACCTACCTATTTTTATACCTTTCATGAAAATGAAATGGTATATTAATTTCGTCACGAAACCGAAAATTGTAAGTCCTTAAAGATAGATAGACCCACCATTAAGTATACCGAAATAATCAGGTTGAAGAGCTGAGTTGATTTAGCCATGTCCGTCTGTCCGTCTGTCCGTCTGTCTGTTTGTATGCAAACTAGTCCCTCAATTTTTGAGATATCTTGATAAAATTTGGTGAGCGGGTGTATTTGGGTGTCCGATTAGACATTTGTCGGAACCGACCGGATCGGACCACTATAGCATATATCCTCCATACAACCGATTTTTCAGAAAAAGATGATTTTTGTAATATCTTACCCAATTTAACAGATTGAAGCTTCAAACTTCACCATATACTTTCGTATATTGCACATATTGTTGCCTGAAAAAATTGATGAGATCGGTCGTATATATAGTATATATCCCCCACAACCGATTGTTCAGATAAGGAACTTTTCGTAATTACTGCCCCATTTTAAGAGCTAGAGGCTTCAAATTTCAACGAATGCTTAGGTATATAGCATATATTGTTGTCTGAAAAAATCATAAAGGTCGGTGGTATATATAGTATATATATATATATATATATTTTCGCAAGTTTTAGCCCCATTTTAACAGCTAGAAGCTTCAAACTTCACCGAATACTTACGTATATAGCATATATTGTTGTCTGAAAAAATCATAGAGATCGGTTGTATATATAGTATATATCTCATACAACCGATTGTTCAGATAAGAAACTTTTCGCAATTTCTACCCCATTTTAACAGCTATAAGCTTCAAATTTCACCGATTGTTTACGTATATAGCATGTATTGTTGTCTGAAAAAATCATAGAGATCGGTTGTATATATAGTATATATCTCATACAACCGATTGTTCAGATAAGAAACTTTTCGCAATTTCTACCCCATTTTAACAGCTATAAGCTTCAAATTTCACCGATTGCTTACGTATATAGCATATATTGTTGTCTTAAAAAATCATAGAGATCGGTTGTATATATAGTATATATCTCATACAACCGATTGTTCAGATAAGAAACTTTTCGCAATTTCTACCCCATTTTAATAGCTAGAAGCTTCAAATTTCACCAAATGCTTAAGTATATAGCATATATTGTTGTCTGAAAAATCATAGAGATCGGTTGTATATATAGTATATATCTCATACAACCGATTGTTCAGATAAGAAACTTTGCGCAATTTCTTCCCCATTTTAACAGCTAGAAGCTTCAACTTTCACCAAATGCTTACGTGTATAGCATATATTGTTGTCTGAAAAAATCATTGAGATCGATGGTATATATTGTATATATCTCATACAACCGATTGTTCAGTTAAGAAACTTTGCGCAATTTCTGCCCCTTTTTAACAGCTAGACGCTTCAAATTTCACCATATGCTTACGTATATAGCATATATTGTTGTCTGAAAAAATCATAGAGATCGGTGGTATATATATTATATACTTCATATAAACTGTCATTTTTGCCCCTTTTTTACGGCTACAAGCTTCAAAATTCATCAAATTTCATCAAATAGTTACGTTTACGTCATATATTTTTGAAATACGTGATTCGTAGTCATAGTTTTTACATGCAGACCACAAAAAACGTGAAGCTTTGCATCCTCACACAGATTACCTACCTATTTTTATACTCAGTTGAGCAGAGCTCACAGAGTATATTAAGTTTGATTGGATAACGGTTGGTTGTACATATATAAAGGAATCGAGATAGATATAGACTTCCATATATCAAAATAATCAGGATCGAAAAATAATTTGATTGAGCCATGTCCGTCCGTCCGTTCGTCCGTCCGTCCGTCCGTCCGTCCGTTAACACGATAACTTGAGTAAATTTTGAGGTATCTTGATGAAATTTGGTATGTAGGTTCCTGAGCACTCATCTCAGATCGCTATTTAAAATGAACGATATCGGACTATAACCACGCCCACTTTTTCGATATCGAAAATTTCGAAAAACCGAAAAAATGCGATAATTCATTGCCAAAGGCGGTTAAAGCGATGAAACTTGGTAGATGGGTTGAAGTTATGACGCAGAATAGAAAACTAGTAAGATTTTGGACAATGGGCGTGGCACCGCCAACTTTTACAAGAAGGTAATTTAAAAGTTTTGCAAGCTGTAATTTGGCAGTCGTTGAAGATATCATGATGAAATTTGGCAGAAACGTTACTACTATTACTATATATGCGCTAAATAAAAATTAGCAAAATTGGATGAAGAACACGCCCACTTTTTAAAAAAAAATTTTTTTTAATTCAAATTTTAACAAAAAAGTTAATATCTTTACTGTATATAAGTAAATTAAGTCAAAATTCAACTCCAGTAATGATATGATGCAACAAAATCCAAAAATAAAAGAAAATTTCAAAATGGGCGTGGATCCGCCCATTTTCATTTAGTTTGTCTAGAATACTTTTAATGCCATAAGTCGAACAAAAATTTACCAATCCTTCTCAAATTTGGTAGGAGCATAGATTCTGTGACGATAACTGTTCTCTGTGAAAATGGGCGAAATCGGTGGAAGCCACGCCCAGTTTTTATACACAGTCCACCGTCTGTCCTTCCGCTCGGCCGTTAACACAATAACTTGAGCAAAAACCGATATATCTTTACTAAACTTAGCCCACGTACTTATCTGAACTCACTTTATCTTGGTATAAAAAATGGCCGAAATCCGACCATAACCACGCCCACTTTATCGATATCGAAAATTACGAAAAATGAAAAAAATGCCATAATTCTATACCAACTACGAAAAAAGGGATGAAACATGGTAACTGGATTGGTTTATTGACGCAAAATATAACTTTGGAAAAAACTTTGTAAAATGGGTGTGACACCTACCATATTAAGTAGAAGAAAATGAAAAAGTTCTACAAGGCGAAATCAACAGCCCTTGGAATCTTGGCAGGAATACTGTTAGTGGTATTGCATATATAAATAAATTAGCAGTACCCGACAGATGATTTTCTGGATCACCTGGTCCATATTTTGGTCGATATCGCGAGAACGCCTTCACATATACATCTAAGGGCCACTCGCTTTTAAAACCCTCATTAATACTTTTAAGTTGATATCCATATCGTACAAACACATTCTAGAATCACCCTGGCCCACCCTAATGGCGATATCTCGAAAAGGCTTCCACCTATAGACCTAATGCCCACTCCCTCTTAAATGCTCAGTAACACCTTTCGTTTGATACCCATATCGTACAAACATTCTAGAGTCACCCCTGGCCCACCCTAATGGCGATATCTCGAAAAGGCGACCACCTATATACCTAATGTCCACTCCCTCTTAAAATGCTCAGTAACACCTTTCGTTTGATACCCATATCGTACAAACATTCTAGAGTCACCCCTGGCCCACCCTAATGGCGATATCTCGAAAAGGCGTCCACCTATAGACCTAATGCCCACTCCCTCTTAAAATACTCAGTAACACCTTTCGTTTGATACCCATATCGTACAAACATTCTAGAGTCACCCCTGGCCCACCCTAATGGCGATATCTCGAAAAGGCGTCCACATATAGACCTAATGCCCACTCCCTCTTAAAATGCTCAGTAACACCTTTCGTTTGATACCCATATCGTACAAACATTGTAGAGTCACCCTTGGTCCACCTTTATGGCGATATCTCGAAAAGGCGTCCACCTATAGAACTAAGGATTACTCCCTTTTAAAATACTCATTACCACCTTTCATTTGATACCCATATCGTACAAACACATTCTAGAGTCACCCTGGCCCACCCTAATGGCGATATCTCGAAAAGGCGTCCACCTATAGACCTAATGCCCACTCCCTCTTAAAATGCCCAGTAACACCTTTCGTTTGATACCCATATCGTACAAACATTCTAGAGTCACCCCTGGCCCACCCTAATGGCGATATCTCGAAAAGGCGTCCACCTATAGACCTAATGCCCACTCCCTCTTAAAATGCTCAGTAACACCTTTCGTTTGATATCCATATCGTACAAACATTCTAGAGTCACCCTTGGTCCACGTTTATGGCGATATCTCGAAAAGGCGTCCACCTATAGAACTAAGGATTACTCCCTTTTAAAATACTCATTACCACCTTTCATTTGATACCCATATCGTACAAAAACATTCTGGAGTCACCCCTTTCCCACCCTAATGGCGATATCTCGAAAAGGCGTCCACCTATAGACCTAATGCCCACTCCCTCTTAAAATGCTCAGTAACACCTTTCGTTTGATACCCATATCGTACAAACATTCTAGAGTCACCCCTGGCTCACCCTAATGGCGATATCTCGAAAAGGCGTCCACCTATAGACCTAATGCCCACTCCATCTTAAAATGATCAGTAACACCTTTCGTTTGATACCCATATCGTACAAACACAATCTAGAGTCACCCCTGGCCCACCCTAATGACGATACCTCGAAAAGGCGTCCACCTATAGACCTCATGCCCACTTCCTCTTAAAATGCTCAGTAGCACCTTTCGTTTGATACCCATATCGTACAAACATTCTAGAGTCACCATTGGTCCACCTTTATGGCGATATCTCGAAAAGGCGTCCACCTATAGAACTAAGGATTACTCCCTTTTAAAATACTCATTACCATCTTTCATTTGATACCCATATCATACAAACACATTCTGGAGTCACCCCTGGCCCACCCTAATGGCGACATTTCGAAAAGGCGTGCACCTATAGACCTAATGCCCACTCCCTCTTAAAATGCTCAGTAACACCTTTCATTTGATTCCCATATCGTACAACTAGAGACACCCCTGGTCCACCTTTATGGCGATATCTCGAAACGGCGTCCACCTATGGAACTAAGGATCACTGCTTTTCAAAATATTCATTAACAGCTTTCATTTGATACCCATATCGTACAAACATATTCTAGAGTCACCCCTGGTCCACCTTTATGGCGATTTCTCGAAAAGGCGTTCACCTATAGAACTAAAGCCCATTCCCTTTTAAAGTACTCATTATCGCCTTTCATTTGATACCCATATCGTACAAACACATTCTAGAGTCAGCCCTGGTCCACCTTTATGGCGATATCCCTAAATGGCGTCCATCCATAGAACTATGGCCTACTCTCTCTTAAAATACTCTTTAATACCTTCCATTTGATACACATGTCATACAACCACATTCCAGGGTTACCCTAGGTTCATTTTCCTACATGGTGATTTTCCTTATCTTGTCTCCATAGCTCTCAACTGAGTATGTAATGTTCGGTTACACCCGAACTTAGCCTTCCTTACTTGTTTATTTTATATTTATCTTAAAAATCGTTTAGATATGTTCAAATTTCACTAAATGCTTACGTGTATAGCATATATTGTTGTCTGAGAAAATCATAGATACCAGTGGTATATATAGAATATATCCCATACAACCGATTGTTCAGATAAGAAACTTTGCGCAATTTCTTCCCCATTTTAACAGCTAGAAGCTTCAACTTTCACCAAATGCTTACGTGTATAGCATATATTGTTGTCTGAGAAAACAACCGATTGTTCAGATAAGAAACTTTGCGCAATTTCTTCCCCATTTTAACAGCTAGAAGCTTCAAATTTCACCAAATGCTTACGTGTATAGCATATATTGTTGTCTGAAAAAATCATAGAGATCGGTGGTATATATATTATATACCCCATATAAACTCAATTTTTGCCCCCTTTTTACGGCTAGAAGCTTCAAAATTCATCAAATTTCATCAAATAGTTACGTTTACGTCATATATTGTTGAAATACATGATTCGCAGTAATAGTTTTTACACCCAGACCACAAAAAACCAGAAACTTTGCATCCTCACACAAAGTACCTACCTTTTTTTTATTTTATATTTATCTTAAAAATCGTTAAGGTATGCAGATCTGTTCACTATATATTTCTTATCTTATACATCCGATTATTCGGAGATTACGAACGGGATAAGATTATTGTTAAGCCCCATTCATGAAAGGTATGAAGTCTTCGGCACAGCCGAAGACAGTCCCGTTCTTACTTGTTTTTTTTGTGATGATATTTTTTTTTCAACGTATCAACATATAGTATACAATAAAATCAGTTTTACCTTAATTTTTTTAATCTATTTTGGTGAATTGTTTTTGATTTTTGTTTTTCTGTCATAAATTGTTACATTTACGCCATCCATTTGTTTAATTACAAATGGACTCTCGTAAATGCTTGCGTGTTTATCGCGCGGTTCCTTTTCTACTAAGACCGTATCATTTAAGGCAATGTCTGAAGGACGTATATTGCTATCATAATACAGTTTATTACGTTCTTTACGTTTATTTAAGAACTCGTTTGCGAATGCATGGAATTTTTGCATACGGTACTTCACTTCCTTTGCGTAATTCTCAATATTACATATTGGATCAATGGTTTCTTTCTTTAGCTCATTTGGCAAAACTGGCATCCTACCAAATGTTAGTTCAAAGGGAGTGCATTTATTGTCGAAAACAGTATTCGATGTTGTATTGTGCAAGAAAGTAAAGTACTTTAAACATTGTAACGATTTTCTTGCAAATCCTCTTATTGGCAACACTCTGCTAAGTTCGAATCACTAAACTGTTGAATAAATAACTCCAATATTTAATAATGCAAAATGGCCTTTATGAAAGTACTTCACAATACACTCAAACTTTACAACGAATAGCTTGCTTAATAACCAAACTGATTGATAGCTCAAATGAAACTCTACTATTGCCCGCCAGACTGCGTGCTTAATCAATAACTGCTTGATAGCTCAACTCAAACTGAATTCCAGCGCCTCTACATTTGCTGCCTTATAAACTCTCTGATTTCAACGTTCGCATCATCTAGGCGCTTCCAGAATCTACTAGTTGCCATCAGCTCTCAAACTTCTCAGCTGTAACTACAATTGCACGATTTTATAGCTTTTCTCATTGCATACTTTCAGGAGTATCTCAGATATATGCATGTGTTTGTGCATTGACTCTCCGCTGCTCGTATACGTACATGGTAATTATGTGTAGACGCAATTATTGTTTCGTTTATGTAGATACATAATGATTGAATTATTGATGTGAATTCACGTCACTGCTTAGCATCGGCCTAGAGATAGCAGCACCCCTTAGTTTTACTAATATTCGTAACAATATGTATCCCAATCAGAGAAGGTGTCGTTAAGATATGCCCGTAGGTATTCGTTAAATACTCAATGGTTACGTTCTATTGAGCCAATTGTTTGGTGATGATACGCTGCTGAAAAGTCATGTTTGATATTCAAAATTTTCATAAGTTCTGCAAGAATTTCATTCTTATATTCGGTACCTGAATCTGATCTGATAGATTTCATAGGACCATATATCAAAATAAAACTCTCGAAAATTGCTGAAGCTATTGTTTTGGCGCTTTTATCTGGTACTCCTATTGTTACCAGGTATTTTGTTAAATCGCATATGATGGTAACTGCGAACTTGTTACCGTAACTCGATTGTGGTAAAGGTCCGATTGTAACAATAATAACTATATCAAATGGTTTACTCGGCGTTGGAGTCAGTACTAAATTCTTTTTGATTTTTGGCTTGATTTTGTTTACTAAACATTTTTGAAAATTTTTGACGAATTTAGTAATGTCACGAGTCATGTTTTTCCAAAAGTATTTAGTACGAATTTTTGCGTAAAGCTTTTTAACACCGCAGTGACCGCCTGATATAGGGTCGTTATGATAAATTGTCATAAATTGTTTTGATTTTTGTATTGTCGCCTGTTATAGTTTCGACTGGGTCTGTAAGTAGTGTTTCTAAGGTTTTTAAAATTTTATTTCCGCATTGTTTTAAATTTAAAATTGTACAATATTTGAAAAAGAGATTATCTTTTGGCCATTCAACTTTGTTAATATGGTGATTGTTAGCTACGGCTTGTAACTTCGAAATTAACTCTCCCAAGTTTGTTATTTCGTTACCAATCTCTATATTAAGTAGCTCTATCTTTTTACGTCGTATATGTGCGCTTATATGCATTTTAGAAATTTGACTTTTTGTATATGCGAAGTTTTTTCGAACAATTAAATGAAAATTTGTCATAAACGTGTAAAGTAAGTTGTTTTTCATCGACATTTCATTGACTGTTTTGTCATTGCCCTTGTCTTTACTGCCAAGATTTGTTTGTTCGATTCCTTAATCTCATCGATTGTAATGCGCTATAGTGCATCAGCGCCAACGTTTGATTTACCCTTTATATAAACTATAGTCAAGTTATATTCTGCTAATTGCCATAAACGTATGGTCGAAATTGCTTGATTGCAAAGTAAATAGCTAAAAGTTCCAATTCTATAATGGCTTTTTCTGTTCGGCTTTATTAAATGCTTTAGAAGCGAAACAAATTGGTAAATCACTACCTTGCTGTTCTTGACTCAAAATAGCGCCACATCCAGTTGTTGAAGCATCAACGGTAATAATGAATTGTTTTGTAAAATCTGGGTATTGAAGTAATTTTGGTGAAAGTAATGCTACTTTCAAAGATAAAAATACTCTTTCGCACTCAACATCCCAAACGAATTCAACTCTTTTTCTACTTAATCGATTGAAAAGCGCTGCCAGACACTCAAAATTTGGTATAAACCTTCTTTATTTTGGAGTTGTCTGGCAGCAAACCTTTGGCTGAACATTTGTGTCCCAAAAATGTAACTTGTCGTAAAAAATTGCATTTATTTGAGATTGAAAAATCTACAAGTATTGAAAACTTTTGAAAGATTTTTAATATGGTGTGCTTCACTAAAACCTATGACGATAATATCGTCGACGTACAAAAGTGCGACATTGGGCGGTATACTTGAAAAAGCTATTGTCACCATTCGTGAGAATGAATTTGGTGCTATATTTAAGCCGAATGGAAGAACTTTCCATCTTAATGCACCTCGGTCAGTGCTGAAAGAAGTAATGTCACATGAGTCATGATGCAAGGGGATTTGATGAAATCCAGAAAAAAGGTCTAATGTAGAAAAATATTTTGCTCTACCGAGATTATGTAAAATATCGTCAACTCTAGCTGGTGGAAATTTATCAGCAATGAGTTTTTTGCTTACTGCGCGGAAATCTAAGCACATACGATAAGCTTTTTGACCATTCGTATCCTTCTTTGGGACTACAATCAAAGGACTATTGTAATTAGAGTAACTAGGTTTAATCAAGTCGTTGTCTAACAGTTTATTTACTTGGAGATTTATTTCTTCGCGTTGAGAGTATGGAAATCGATAGTTTTTAACATATACCGGTTCGATGTCTGTCAATCTTAATTTTTGCTCGTTGTTTAAAGTCATTTTGTCCGTGTGAAAAGCGAAAATGTCGGCATAATCTATGCAAAGGTCAATTAATTTACTAAGAGCATGTTGAGGTATTTGATTTTTTAAAATTGAAGTCAGTTTTTCGTACGTTTGTCTTCTTTTTCTGTCTTGTTAATTGTATAAACATTGTAGTTTGAAAGTTTTTCTGTCCGAATACTGTTTCATTTCACATACTTGACATCATCCGTGGTGTTTATGACTTTAATTATTGGGATACTGGAATTAACAATGCACCTAGCTGTGAAAACACCCTTTTCGATTTCCTGCGAGTCCACGAAAAGTGGCTCGGGTGAATCTCCTAAATCAAAAAGTCTAAATATTTCACATCTGGGAGGAATGATAAAACTGTCGCTTTCTGTTCCATGCAGGATTGCTACCGCGACTTTTTCATTAGCTACCCAAAAGGAAATTCTGTTTATTTAATAATAATGCATTTGTTAATTTTCAGAAAATCTTTACCCAATATGCCATCGGATGGAATATTAAAGTCATCATTTACTACATGTAAAATATGTTTAAGAGAAAAGTTTGAAAATTTTAAATTTACGGTAATTTTACCTAAAGTCGAAATGAATTTGAAGTGACACCGGTAATGTTGATAATGTCGTTTGTATTTAGGGAAATATTACTGTCTAGACATGATATTTTTATTAAAGAAATGTCTGCTTGAGTGTCTACTAAGAAAGAACAAAATTTTTCTGACCCGTTAAGTTGTAGTTCTATGAAATCTGAATAATTTAAATTTAAACCGTAGATGCCTCGCGTTTGAAGCGCGTACATTTGCGTTTCTACCTCTACCGTTTGATGATCTCGAATTTTTGCTCCTGTTGTTACTGTTATTTGAGTTTGAATTTGAATTTGGATTTGAACGCGTATTACTGTTGTTACTATTTTGGTTTTTGTTTCTATTATCATATCGATATCGCTGACTATTGTTACCGTTACGGTTGCTATTGTATGAGAATGAACTATTATTTCTATAACCAGTATAGCTATGATTTGGGTAAAAACCACGATAACTACCACGTGAATTTCTGATTGTATTGTTACCACGCGATCGGAAATCTAGAACCTGACGCTCTGTTACTACGTTGTTTTGTTCTACAATTAGTTTTGCTACCACGTCTTTCGGATCTGTAAATGCCGTTGAGGCTAAAGTAGTTTTAACTAAATTGGATTTTGCATTTAAACGACACACGTTAACCGTTTGCTCGACTGCCATTTGATGAGCTTTCGCTTGAGTGATCCCTTCAGTAATAAGAGACCGCTCAAGTGAGTCAGCTAATTCTTCAACTTTTTTGCCAAAATCTATATAATTGTTGTTGTTAATGTGCAACGCCGCAATTTTCCCTGCTAAAACTTTCGAGTTGTCTGGTTTGACCCTACTACGTACAGCTACTTTAATATCACTAACTGAAGTTACTTGCCTTGGTATTGCTTCACGGGCTTTACCCCCAAGTTTTGATTTTAAAAATGCTATAAAAGGATTAGTTAAATTTGCACTAGCGAACTATTCTAGTAATTCAATTTTGTCTATAAAGGTCTCAAGTGCTAGAGGATCACCGCTGTAGTTTTCTCTAATAGAAGTAGCACACATGTTAATGAAAGATTTTTTTCCTCAAGTGTTTCCATGATTTGATCGTTAAGTACTGAAGCTGAATTAGAAGAAGGTGGGTCAACGTTTGTACTAATTGGATCGTTAAGCTCTGGGTTTAAGTTAGAAGAAGTTCAAGTTAATTTTTTGTCGGAAGAATCTTCGAACCCTGTGAAATCTGCTGACAAAGATAGTTTATTTGCCTGTTTTGTGACTGTTTTGGTAGAAGATGAAGTTAAACTTTCGGAGCTTGAAATTAATTTATCGGACTCTGGTTCTGAATTTGAAGTTTTGTGAACTCTCTTCCTATCTCTAAAGTTGTACATATGTAGTTATCAGAATAGCAAAAGAATTCATTTGAAACTACTATGAAATTAATGAAGCACTTATTTGAATGTCGGAATTTATAATTGAAGCTGAAACGTTGAGGAAAAAGGAAAAAAGAAATTTTGTAAAATGGAACTGATTTACAGTGAATTGTCGGTAACGAAATATTTAAAAATTTATTGGCAGAATTAATTGCAACTGAAATATAATTGTATGAAAAATCTGTAAGAAGTAATTGAATTTTAAAATTGCTCAGCAATATGAATTGGTAAAAATCTCAAAATTGTGGTAAACTGTTCAAAAAAATCCATATATATTCACGGACGGGCCGCTTTATTCAAAAAAATTCGTATATTTTCACGGACGCACCGCTTTGTTCAAAAAAAATTCATATATTTTCACGGACGCATCGCTTTATTAAAGAAAATCTCAATTGGTTTTTCACGGAACCACTGTTTTATATAAAAAAAATTTCACAATGTATTGATTTATTAACGGCGTTATTATGTATAACGCAAAGGGACGCGAAGAGTCACTTTCACCCAAGTGAAACAAAATTCGTATCATGTAAGAGCATTCATTCACTTCGGTGACTCTCAGTGACTATAGGTGACTGTAGGTGATTGTATTACGTTTTTTCGTATTATATAGCGACGCAAAGTGTCACGATCACTCATTTTTGCTGTCAAAATATTCACTTGCTTCTGGGTCGCGTTTCCTTCATTCACTTCGCTTTTTTATTGTGGTTTTTTATAATTTTTGAGTAAAAACTGAAGAATCTTAACATGTCGTGAGAAAAATTATTGAAATATTCCATAGACAGCCGATAAAGGTTATATTTAGAGCTTCGTCAAATTTTAAAGGAATAAAAAAAGCGAAAACTATAAAAATTACAGCCAGGGACCAAACTATTATTTCTTTTGTAATAAAACTCCTTCAGAAAAATTTCTTGGTGGTATCGCCTAGAAAGTTCAATGCGGTCATATTAAATCGTTCCCGAGATGGTCGAGCTTGTACCTTAATGCTGCTTGTCACCGGAACATACCTGATATATATCCGGTGAAGGACCCTCAAAATCGATAACGATTTATCGCTTCAACAACAACAACAATGAAATAAAATGCTAACCAAATATTTTCTGTTGAATACCCAGAAATCTGGGCATCCCAACAGAGATCTGATTGATGAGGCTACACCGCCCAGGGGCTTAAGCGGTAATCTCCGTAAACATTATGAGGAAATACGGCACCTGAGAGCAGACCCGTATGAAGCAAAAAAGCACAAACAGATCCTCACTGATATTCACAAACAAGCGTTGGACCTCTATGCCAGGAATTGCCCGACAAATCCGGTACTCAAAGAAAAATTCCCAGAACTAGCAGAGGAAGAACTCACCCTCCCTAGGGAAGTGCGCGTCACTCTAGCTAAACTTCCATCTGGGTACTGTAACAGGTTAAATTACCTATCCAGAATCAACCCCGACATACAACTTGAAAGAACACTGAATGAAGTTTAAAATAAAATTCGAACACAAAATATTGGAAAAAAAATTTATAAGTTTGGTAATACTCTAGAACAGGGGTCGACTACACTGTTTGTAACGCTGGCCTGTTCTTTCTCATAATACAAAATTGAAATTTTTTATGACAAACAAAATTTCTGGTAAAAGTCCAGAACAGGGGGGTCGACTGCTAATACGCGTCCAAAAATATCGTGAGAGGTGTCAAACAAAAATAAAAATATTGACTCGTTCAAAGTTTATTAACGAAAAACCGAAAAATGACCCCGCTTCCCTCCGAAACCGGGGGTGGCATCCATAGTATTTTTGCGCAGAACACCTTTCTGCGTTGGCGGTCTTCGGCCGAGCTTATCAAAAATTACTCGGACTGATCCACCAATGGGGTGGGATAAAAATTAAATCCGTACAAAATCACTTTTTACACAAAATTTTTTTCAGTGCACACCATTACGACAACCACACAAAATTTCCAACTTCAACTGCATATATCTACGGACCTTCGGATTGTTGTTGTCGAGGTCAATACGCGTCTTTTGACACCTCTCTCTATATTTTTGGACGCGTATTAGCAGTCGACCTCTGTTCTGGACTTTTACCAGAAATTTTGTTTGTCGTAAAAAATGTCAGCTTTTATATTATGACTCTTTGATTATGAGAAAGAACAAGTCAACGTTACAAACAGTGTAGCGTTAACAACTGCAACGAGGCTGTGTCTACGGAAGCTTGAGCGCAGCCCATACGGTCATAGTGGTATGAACTTCAAGGCGCATGGTACGAAAATTGCAGCTGTAGTGCAAGGCCGCAACAAAATGCTCAAATCGATTGCCGCCAGTACTTGGAAAAAGATAAAGGAACATACAAAATTTAACCGCAATTGAAAAATAAACAAGCAACTGGTTTTAAAAAAATTATCAATCAGACAATCAATATTGCAATTTACACTGTTTTCTTTTTTTACAATTGTCAGGTGTTTCGCTGCAAAATTGCCAGCTCGTTGAAACGAAGTTATTCCGGAAAAATTGCACTGCAAAGTTTTCCGAAATAACAAAAGTAATAAGTGGCTATACTGGCTATGTATTGGGTTTGACAGTCTCAGTGAATACGTAGTGACTACGTAACAGGACAAACGCGAATACGTAAGAAGTTATAAAATACGAATTCTGGGTGAATGTGATTGTGAGTGAATGCGACGCAAACATTCACGGTGACATACATAATACGGGCCTAAGTATGGTTTAATAAGGGTTTCATAAGGCTGGTTATACGCCTTATTAGTAGGTAATTAATAAGGAATTTATAAGGCGTATCGCATTGGATACTAATCTGGAAAAATTAAATTTATTAATTACAGAGAATATTCGAAATTTTCAAATTTGATTAATTTATGGCCTAATGAATTTCAGGACGGATACCAAATGCAAAACTTAGAAACTTTGGGATTTGCAAGGACTGAATAAGGAATTTGTAAGGAACTCGTGTTCAAGAAAAGAAAAATCTCAAAGGGGTAAGAAAATTGGAATGGGAATTATATAATATAAGTTAAAACGCACTAAATTGAAATGGTAAAGTGTTTCAATTGGCAGTTATAATTATATGCAAAAACCGAAATAATATTTATAATATTGTAAAAGATAAGTTATTCTTCGCAGTTAAAGAAATTATTGATCCCAACCAACATGGTTTTGTCTGTGGCCGTTCCACCGTAACCAATCTTGCGGTTTTTTCAGAGTACTGTTTGTCGGCCTTTAAGAGTGGATCTCAGGTGGATACCATTTACACCGATTTCTCTAAAGCCTTCGATACAGTCTCTCATGATATTTTATTACACAAGCTTGAGTTCCTTGGTTTCCATTCAGTCTTTCTTCTGTGGTTGCGATCCTATCTCACGAACAGAACAACGTTTGTATAAGTGGATGGTACTGCATCTTACTCTTTTGTGGTAACCTCCGGAGTACCGCAGGGTAGTATTCTAGGCCCGCTTCTTTTTGTTTTGTTTATCAATGATATCCGGTCCTGCTTTAATCACTCGCAATTTCTTCTCTATGCTGATGACTTGAAATTGTATTCTAGAGTTACCTGCGTGGCTGACGCGCTTCGGCTTCAAAATGAACTCAACAATCTTACTGATTGGAGTCTCAAAAATAATCTGTTGCTTAACATAAAAAAATGCTTTCACTTAACCTTGTCGCGTACGCGTAATTGTATAAATTCAACTTACTCGATTCTTAACACTCAACTGTCCTCAGTTGAGGTATTTTCTGATCTAGGCGTTCTATTTGACTCTGGTTTTACCTTTGTCAGTCATGTGAATACAGTTATCCCTAAGGCCTTTGGGCTTTTTGAAGCGTTATGCGAAATACTTTAAAGATCCCTATACAAGAAAATCCCTTTTTACTTGTCTTGCCCGGTCTAAGTTGGAGTACTCTTCAATTATCTGGAACCCATTATATAGTTCTCATTCGGACAGAATCGAGCGTGTACAGCGTAGGTTTACTCGCTTTGCTCTCTATCCACTTCATTTCGTCGATCCCTTTCCATCCTATACTGCACGGTGTTTGCTCATAAACTTGAAATCTCTCTCTAGTAGGCGCACAATCCATTCAATAATGTTCATTTTCGACATTGTTAATAGCTTAATTGATTGCGTGAATCTGCTCCATCAACTTTCCTTCAATGTCCCAAATCGCATCCTTCGTTCCCACTACCCTTTCCATCTTACTACAGTTAAATCTAGTTACCACTATCTCGCGCCCATTACTAGGGCTGTCACTGAAATTAACAATATTTACAAACCGCTTGATCTCGATTTCGCAATGCCGAGATCCCAGTTCGTCGATAAGATTACTTCATTTTATTCCTAGTACTCAATTCCAGCCAATTTAGTCAGTAAGTAATTTCTTGTACATTTCTAGTCTGTAAGATATTGTTATCATAGACCGAATAGAGAATAATAATAATAATAATAATATTTTATATAAATTGTAATTACGAAATTCCTCAAAGTACCGTTTGCAAAATCACCTGAAAAAATTTATGGATGTTTCAAGGCAAAAGAGGCTGTCCACATGCTATGTAAAACACAATGAATGCGTTGAAATATATAATATATGTATGACAAATTTGCCGTATATAATTTTTTTTTATAAAAATTTATGAAAATATTGAAATTTTGAAATGCACGTATGAAGATAATAATTTATTATATACATACTAGAAGACCCGGCAGACGTTTTCCTGCCCTAAATTTGGCCTATCTGCATACATTTGAATAAGCTTTTTCGTTCTGACTCTGCCTTCCCCTTTTCACTTTTTCCTAATACTTTTATTCACTCCTCCCTCCGTCTTTTTCCATCTCCATCTTCGTCTCATTCTATCTCTTTCTCAATCTCCTTCTCTCTTTTCTCTTCTCTCAATTCCTTCTCGTTCTTCTGCATCCCTTATTGCCTCTGGGACGAGGGTGGTATGTATTTTCTTCCAGTCCCAGTCCCAGTCCCACTCCGAGTCTCAGTCCCAGTCCCACTCCAAGTCTCAGTCCCAGTCCTAGTCCTAATCCCAGTCCCAGTCCGTCTTTGGATAATATATTACTCTGTACTAAAGCACTCATCAACGGCTTTCATTTGATATCCATATTGTATAAACACTGTCTAGGTATTCACTGGCCCACGTTTTGGCCTATATCTCGAGACCCTGTACGTCGATCGCAACCAAACCTATTTAGTAACCACCGCGTGAGGTTTACGCAACTTGTGTGAAAATCGACCGACGCATGTCTTCAAACACCGGCGACCAACTAACACACATTTCAGCCCTTCTTTTTAACACGCTTTTATTAGCTTGGCCTGTATGTAGCGGAATCTTTGAGCTTAATTTTCACTGGTTTCTAGAAGTCTGATTAATTTGAAACTTTGCATACGTATCAAGGACCGATGACAATGCATTAATGTGATGGTGCGGTGACATAAGGTCAACGGCCATAAGGCCAATTGGCCTTATTGCCACTTTGAATGGCCGTAAGTTTGATTGAAATTTTGCACACATATCAAGGCTCGATGACAATGCATTAATATGATGATGTGTTGACATAAGGTCAACGGCCATAGGGTCAATTGACCTTATTACCACTTTGAATGGCCATAAGTTTGATTGAAACTTTGCACAGGTATCAAGGGTCGATGACAATGCATTAATGTGATGGTGTGGTAACATAAGGACAACGGCCATAAGGTCACTTGGCCTTACTACCACTTTGAATAGCCATAAGTTTTGATTAAAATTTCGCACACGTATCAAGGCTCGATGACAATGCAACAATGTGATGGTGGGGTCACATAAGGTTAACGGACATAAGGTCAATTGAACTTGTGACCACCACAAATAGCCATAAATTTGAAACCTTGCACATAATGCGAAAAACGCATTCCTTTATTAATGATAGAAGTAGATGCATGGCACATCTACGAAAGAGCATCCTGGAGCCCTTTTTAACACGCTTTTATTAGCTTGGCCTATATCTATCTATGTATCTATGTATCCATGTATGTAGGTAACGGAATCTGGAGTGGAGCCGAGAGCCCCGGTAATGCAGAGCTCCGAACTCCGTTGCACCTTTTGAAGCATTTTAAGGTAGGTACTTTTAGCTAGTGCAGGCCACCAGACCAAGGCACCATAAAGAAGAATCGGGCGCACAATTGCTGTGTAAATACAGTAGGTCACCTTAGGGGAGAATCCCCAGGAGGTGCCAATTGCCCTCTTGCAGGTGAACAGCTCTGCTGCTGCCTTCTTGGATTGATCCACTATATGGTCACTCCATAATAGCTTCCTATCCAGAATGACTCGTAAATACTTGACTTCATCGCTAAACGCTAAGAACGTACCCCCAATTCTTGACTATGTAAGATTTGGTACTTTGTACCTCCTCGTGAAGAGAACAAGCTCGTTTTTATCCGGGTTGACTTCCAAACCTGTGGCGGGTTGTACTCCTGGAGCAGCTCCAGGATGTCAGCTGGGTCCGTTGGCGTCACTGGAACCCAGGCTCTATCCCTTGGTCGTGAGGGGATATCACGCGTCTCCAGCACCCCTATCAGCGTGACGGCATCCGTGTAGAGGTTGAACTACCTGGCGTCGTCACAGGCAATTAGCTTGACATTGCCCTGGAAACACCCTGCATCGTTGTAAGGTGGCGGTGGACCAGGGTTGTATTTTTAGCCTTAACGGCCACCGTAGCGAGCGTGGCCTTGATACACTTCCAATGTTGTTTCGGTATCCTGCCATCTTCGCTGCTCTCGTATATAATGCCCTTGGCAATTTCGGCGAAATACCGCGTCCAGCCTCCCTGCGTCTTGGCCCTTTTCGGTGCCGTGGGATTGGATTCATCCATGTACCGCTGGCGTTTCGAGGTTTCATCACTCTCGACTAAAACTTTTAAAATTACTTGAACTAAAAAATTAAAAATAAATAATAGTTTAAAGAAATTAAAAAACACGCTTTTATAGCAAACCGAACTAAAAAATAGAAAAGAATTTTCAATTAAAAAGAGTTTATATAACAGTAGTAGAAGGTCAAACAATCGTCTATAGTTAATCACCTCAAAATAAAATTATAATAAAATTTAAGTTATTAACAGAATAATTTAATTCACAGTAAAAAGCGTGCGGTGCTTGATATTGAATGTTACAACCATTCTATTGGCAACTATCTGAAAGGAAAAATATGAAATGTAGTCAAATGCACACCACGCTTTTTACTCTGAATTAAATTATTCTGTTAATAACTTAAATTTTATTATAATTTTATTTTGAGGTGATTAACTATAAACGATTGTTTGACCTTCTACTACTGTTATATAAACTCTTTTTTAATTGAAAGTTATTTTCTATTTTTTAGTTCGGTTTGCTATAAAAGCGTGTTTTTTTAGTTTTTTTAAACTATTATTTATTATATATATAAATTTTTATTTTTCACATTTCACTATAAAACGAAATGCAGATTTTCGTTGCTTTTGAAATTCGGCTTAAAAATTGCACATGGAACAACTAAAGACTCTCCTGAATAAAAAAAATGTCATAGTACCTCTAAATCGCGGGCCTCCTCAGAATCCCTCCACCTTCTCGGCGGGCCTGGTGATGTGCTATACTTGATATTATTCGCTATAATATTTTTTATTGATAAGCAGGTTGATTAATTAAACACCAAGCAATTACACGGAAGTATATCCGCACCACCTGAAAATATGGGTGCCACTGCGTATACGTAACATTTTAATATTACGTGTAAACAAATAAAAAAAATTGCAATAAAATAATATTGCGAATATAAATAAGCTGAGATATAACCTATCCTATGTTTCAAGTTAGATCAAACTAAAAACGGGGTGCAATCGGTTCAGTAGTTTAGGAATCCATCGCGGCCAAAAATGTTGTGACACGTGTTTTTATATTAAGATAAATACATATAAATACATACACGTTGCTGTACGAGCGTTACAGATGAGGATTGGGTGGATAGATTACGATGATGTTGTTGAAAAATTTTGCCGCACTGCAGCCACAACGGTCTGCAATTGAATGAAGCTGGAGAAACGTTTTAGTGTTACAGATGAGGTTGGGGTGAATGGAACACGATTATGGTGTTGAAAATTTTGGTGCTTTGTAGCCACAATGGTTTGCAACTGAAGCTGGAGAAACAGTGATCAAATGTAAAAGCGCTATTGAAACCACGCTGCCAAACCCGTTGGCAAATTTGGCTTATTCTTCGCCAAATTAATCGAATATCAAATGTACAAAACGTAAAAACAAATCAGCCATTTTGTACACCACGCGGTGTGGCCCGATGGCACGGTCGCCATGTAAACTATTGTATGTAGTTATAAATAAATTACCAGAAAAGTTACCCGACTTGTATTGTATATAGTTGTTGATTTCCAAACTGGATTCCCAAGGGTGGATTCTGGGTTTACGAATCTGCAATCTTGTCCTACTTAACTCAGGAGCACGCCGGCTCGTTTGTGTGAGTGGCCGCGGAAGGGGCGTATGTACGCAATTCACTGGTGGCTTTCCTAGTCGCCGCTTCATGGGAAAGCCCAGCCGATCCCAAGTAGGGTTATGAATAAAGCACTCAATAAAAAAACACTTCTTTTGTTTTATACAACTAATATTTAATATTTTTCAAAATTATTACTTGGGGAAAAATATGACTGTACAGTCTCGTGTCTTGAAAAATTCTTTCTCTGAACATTTTTGTACAAGGTCGTATTATTGATCATCAGCTGATGCTTAATGGTTGTGTTTTTGAATATTTGATGTGGTGAAATTGGCCGACTTAAGGTGCCATCACATAAGTTTTTTTTGAAGAAAACATATGCACATACCATTATGTATGTAGAGTGGTTCTCTGAGTAATACAGATATTTCTGTTGACATATCTTTGAGAGTGAACGCACACACGTACGTGCATTTTTACGTATGTTTATACGTGTGCTTGTGCATAAATGATTAGATAGACATTAGGCCGTTGTTGAATTTTTAAAATTTCTTTGTAAATTTTCCTCTCAAATAAAAATTAATATTTTGAGATTTGGATTAGGGAAGAAGTAATGAAACAGGAGTTATAATTTTTGATTGGCTGTAAGGAGTCATTTATAATTATTTGAATAAATATTGTTTATTAACTTGTAGTTAGAATTCCTTGGAATCAGCGTTTTGTATTGAGGTATATGAGTTGATGATTATT
The DNA here is from genome assembly GCF_040869045.1 of Eurosta solidaginis. Taxonomy (NCBI): domain Eukaryota; kingdom Metazoa; phylum Arthropoda; class Insecta; order Diptera; family Tephritidae; genus Eurosta; species Eurosta solidaginis. The sequence goes on along the minus strand of NW_027137023.1, from coordinate 116,150 downwards.
ATTCTTCACACATAGGTAATTTCAGCTACAACATGTCTGGCTAAAAGCAGTTTCTTTGTTGGTGTAGGTGTTGCCCTTGCGACAACTGATGGTAAGTTGGGGTAGTTGAGTGGAAAGATGGAAGATACGTACGTACCTAAAGACGGACATTAGTCAGGTTCAAGGGGACTCTACTCGGGAAACGGAGCCATAGTAAAGTCCAAAGGCCGCTCTGATCTCGTGAACGGGAGGGGTGGGAAGGCTCCACCTGACTCGGACAGGTTTTCTCCCGCTTTCCTATATTTCTTTTTCTTTAGTTTGCTCAGATACTTTCCCCCAGGCATGAACTCAATTTTGCTATGTGACTGCTGGGAAAGGGGAAGTGGCAAGAACCGCGCCTCAGAGCCGACGAGCCTCAGCCGGGCTACTACCTTGCCATCCCACCATTTTTCCTCTCCCGTACCAGGCAGTTACGTAACAATGGCACCCAACGATATAGCCCACTAGTAATTTTCAATTTTCCCCATATTTCGTTTCTTTTACTTTCCGATTTTTCTTTCCTTTCACCTCAACTTGTTTTCAGTATACTATTTACAGCTTTTCACTACCTTATATATTTTTTTAATTTTCCTTCTCACGGACAGATTAAGGGTCACGAGGGCAACATCGCTTGTTGTCAGCAACGAGCGATATGTGCCCAAGTGACAAACCTGTGGGGTAGTGCTGGTGGTGATTTCTGAGTTCCTTTTAAGAACTCCAACGTTTTTGAAAAGTGGTATCAGAAGTCATCGGCAGTACTTTAAGACGATTGTTTTTTTTTTATTATACTCAGCTGAGCAGAGCTCACAAGTATACTAATTTTGTTCGCATAACGGTAATCCGTAACGGCATAAACTAATCGAGATAGATATAGACTTCTATATATCAAAATGATCTGGGCGAAAAAAGAAATTCATTTAGCCATGTCCGTCCGTCCATCCGTCCGTAAATACGATAATTTGAGTAAATTTTGAGGTATCTTGATGAAATTTGGTATGTAGGTTCCTAGGCACTCATCTCAAATTGCTGTTTAAAATGAACGAAATCGGATTATAACCACGCACATTTTTTCGATATCGAAAATTTCGAAAAACCAAAAAAGTGCGATAATTCATTACCAAAAAGGGCTAAAGCAATGAAACTTGGTAGGTAAGTTGACCTTATGACGCAGAATGGAAAATTAGTAAAATTTTGGACAATGGGCGTAGCACCGCCCACTTTTAAAAGAAGATAATATCAAATTTTTGCAAGCTGTAATTTGGCAGTCGTTGAAGGTATCATGATGAAATTTGGCAGGAACATTACTCCTATTACTATATGTGTCCTTAATAAAAATTATCAAAATCGGAATACGAACACGCCCACTTTTTGAAAAAAAAAAAATTTAAAAGTGAAATTTTAACAAAAAATTTAATATCTTTAAGTATATAAGTAAATTATGTCAACATTCAAATCCAGTAATGGTATGGTGCAACAAAATACAAAAATAAAATAAAATTTCAAAATGGGCATGGCTCCGCCCTTTTTAATTTAATTTGTCTAGGATACTTTTAATGCCATAAGTCGAACAAAAATTTACCAATCCTTGTGAAATTTGGTAGGGGCATAGACCCTATGACGATAACTGTTTTCCGTGAAAATGGGCGAAATAGGTTGAAGCCACGCCCAGTTTTTATACACAGTCGACCGTCTGTCTTTCCGCTCGGAATTTAATACGATATTTGGAGCAAAAATGGATATATCTCTACTAAACTTAGTTCACGTACTTATATGAACTCACCTTATCTTCGTATAAAAAATGGCCGAAATCCGACTATGACCACGCCCAATTTTTCGATATCGAAAATAACGAAAAATTTAAAAAATGCCATAATTCTATACCAAATATGAAAAAAGGAATGAAACATGGTAATTGGATTGGTTTATTGACGCAAAACATAACTTTGGAAAAAAACTTTGTAAAATGGGTGTCACACCCACCTAAAATATTAAGCAGAAGAAAATGAAAAAATTCTGCAGGGCGAAATCAAAAGCCCCTGGAATCATGGCAGGAACAGTATTGTTGTATTACATATATAAATAAATTAGCGGTATCCGACAGATGATGTTCTGGGTCACCCTGGTCCACATTTTGTTCGATATCTCGAAAACGCCTTCACATAGCCCTCATTAGTACCTATAATTTGATATCGTACAAACAGGTTATAGAGTCACCACTGGTCTACTTTTATGTCGATATCTCGAAAAGGGGTACACCTATAGAACTAGCGCCCACTCCATTTTAAAATACTCATTAACACGTTTCATGTGATACCCATATTGTACAAACACATTCTGGAGTCACCCCTGGTCCACCTTAATGCGATATCTCGAAAAGGCGTCCACCTTTAGAACTAAGGCCCACTCCCTTTTAAAATACTCATTAACTCCTTTCATATGATTCCCATATCGTACAAACGCAATCTAGAATCACCCCTGGTCCACCTTTATGCCGATATCTCGAAAAGGCGTCCACCCATAGAACTAAGGCCCACTCCCTTTTAAAATACTTATTAACACCTTTCCTTTGGTACCCATAACGTACAAACAAATTCTAGAGGCACCCCTGGTCCACCTTTATGGCGATATCTCGAAAAGGCGTCCAGCTATAGAACTAAGGCCCACTCCATTTTCAAATACTCTTTAACACTTTTCATTTGATACCCATATCGCACAAACAAATTCTAGAGTCACACCTGGTCCACCTTTATGGCGATATCCCCAAATGGCGTCCACCCATAGCACTATGGCCTACTCCCTCTTAACATACTCTTTAATACCTTCCATTTGATACACATGTTATACAAACACATTCCAGGGTCTAGGTTCATTTTCCTACATGGTGATTTTCCCTTATTTTGTCTCCATAGCTCTCAGCTGAGTATGTAATGTTCGGTTACACCCGAACTTAGCCTTCCTTACTTGTTTTTAATAAATTCATAGGTGAAGCACCAAGGTTGAATTTACTTTTATTTTTATTTTTTGTCGTTTTTGTATATTTTTGGGGGAAAAGTCTATTAGTTTTTGGATTCCAAGTTTTCTTCTTATAACGTCACGTTGCGGACTCCCTTTTGATACCAGTCCCTTAGTTTGTGGACAAGTCCAAGAACCAGGAGGCGATTCCAAACAGGGTTTTAGGACTGCTGGGAAGCAACAGGCGAATTACGCGTAGCGTAGAGAACGAGGTGCTAGGGTCCTTATTCAATCAAATCGACACAGGCATCGAATTACCAGCCGATTTCGTTCCAATAGACCTCTGGAATCTTTGCACTGCTAGGGTATTTGGACAAGCAGAGGTTTCGGTTACTGATAGGGTTGTCATAAACACGTCGGATCGCTCGCTGAATTTTTCGCAGAAATTGGAAAGATTGTTGGAAATTTCGGACACCGAGGAGGGAGCTGTTGGAGGTGAAGGGATACAAGACCCCAGGGCAGGTGCAGCGGGGACTGGCGGAGACAGGCGCACGCAGGCATCCGTAGACTATCTAGGGCGTATGATGGAGGTGATGATGCAGCAGAACGCTGAGATGAATCATCACATGGGCGAAGTGCGAAAGGTAAGGGAGGATATATCCAATCTGAGCAATCGTGTCGCTCATCTGGAGACATCTATGCGCGCTCCTGCTGCATCAGCTCCTCCACCGAACACGTCCACGCCAGGACAAGATAGGGATGCCACCACGAACTAGCACATAACCGCGAACCACACATATACAGGTAACGGCCACTCCAGCTATTCTGGACGAACGAAAGTAGGTTTAGACAAATGGCACCTTAAGTTCGACGGGTCAGCAAAGGGGATGACGGTGGAAAGTTTTATTTTTCAGGCTGGAACGAATGCACGTACAATACCAGTTGTCCTATCAGAAGTTGTTTTCCGATTTCCACTGTCTAGTTTCAGGGCCCGCTCTCAAGTGGTATTGGAAGATGCTGGAAGATCACGCCGATGATGAGTCGTTTGACTATTTTGGGTTGAAGAAGGAAATTTTATCTCAATTTAAGTCGGCGGAGTCAGACTACGAGGTAATACGCGAGATTATGGAGCGGAAGCAGCAGCCCCAAGAGAGTTTCGACGAATACTATGCTGACGTCCACGACCTAACGTTCCGACTGAGGCAAAGAATCCCGGAGAACGAGAAGGTCAAAATTATTAAGGGCAACCTAAAATCGTATCTGGCCAACCTGACATTCGCGACAAAGACAGAGACATTGGCGGAGTTGAAGGCCGAATGCAAGAGGGCGGAAAAATTAATTAAGGAAAACAGGTCTAGGGCGAAGCCAGTCAGCGAGTTAGGGACAAATAACGTGGGTTGGTCAGAAGGTCAGGAGAGTGAATTTAGCATAGAGGCGTTCAACAAAGACAATAGGAATTTAGGAGTTAGTAATAATATGTCTCGTGCCCCTGTCATACAAAACCATCCTAAACCCAACATCCCAACCAATTTTCCCAGTCCTGTCGCAAGTTCGTCGTCCAATATCCATAGTAAAAATGTGAGTCCTCTCCAAAACCAATTGTTTTGTCCGTCCCCGTTTCACCTTATGTTGTGTTATGCATGTGGCATGCCGGTGGATTCTATTTGAAGAACCCGGAAGAAGCAGCAAAAGACCCAAAGTGCAAGTCGAATTTCCACTTTTTGAAATGTTTTGCGTGTGGAGGTGATTCGTCCTTTTGTGTCTTTAAATCAAAGGCGGGAAATCGGGCGTCGGCAAAGATGTCCGGGAGCTCTGCTTCAACCCAGGATCGCCCGGGGAATTAATATAAGATAGGCAGATAGAAATTTTAAAAAGAGATAGGGAAAGCGAGCAAAATAAAAAGTAGAAGAGAAGAAGAAAGTTGAGCCAGTTAGGGATAGTTAACATGTTAGGAAGTTGAGGTATGAGGAAGCAAGGAGAAGAATATTCTGCGAAGAGTCAAGGCTAAAAAGAAGAAGAGAAACTTCGAAAAATACAGAAGATGCGGGAATAACACAAGATTTTCAAGATTAGAAAAAAGATTATTTCGACCATATTTACTTTGCAGGGTGATAATAGGTTGTTCGCAAAAACGGAGATCGGTGGACGCGAGGTGTTCGCGCTGTTAGATTCCGTGGCCGGGGCTAGCTGCTTGTGGAAAAACTCCCATAAGTTACTCGAAGGGAAGGAAAGCCTGATTCTGCCGATTCAGGGTCAAAATGTAAAGACAGCCAATGGGGGTGAAACCGCGGTTGTTGGTGTAGTGACTCTTCCAATACTCTGGGACAATACCACTCGGGAGTTGGAATTTCTGATAGTGGCTGGGCTGCAACAAGAGGTCTATTTTGGGATCGATTTCTGGAAAGCCTTCCAACTCAATGTAGTCAGAAGAGGCCCCAAATCCAATCAAAGGTTTCTGTCGTATCAAAGCTTACTCCTGCTGATGGTGACTTATCATTCCATGCGGTGCAACATGATTTGAGTCCCGAAGAAACTGTAGCTTTGGATCGTATAAAAGCACAGTTTCCTTCCTTCGCAGTTTTTGGTTTGGGTAAGACCGATGTAGAGGAGCACGTCATCGAGGTGACGGATGAGCACCTTCCTATGAAGCAACGCCACTACCCCATTTCTCCGGCCATTCAAAAATTAATATTCACAGAACTGGACAGGATGTTGGAGATGGGCGTTATTGAAGAGATCAAAAGTTGCTGGAATTCCCCCGTCTCACTCGTCATCAAAGGAACTAAAAATCGCCTATGTTTGTATGCCCGCAAATTAAATGATCGCACCATCAAAGACGCCTACCCACTCCCACATATAGACGGTATTCTAAGTCGGCTTCAGAATACCAGGTACATATCTGCCATTGATTGAAAATACGCGTTTTGGCAGATACCTTTAGAGCGAAAGTCCAGGGAGAAAACTGCTTTCACTCTACCTGGTAGACCTTTGTACCATTTCACAGTAATGCCTTTTGAACTGTGCAACGCGGCATAGCGATTGTTTCGTTTAATGGACAAGGTCATCCCCGCTTATCTTCATGAATCTGTGTTTGTTTACATAGATGATTTACTGGTTTGTTCCCAGAATTTTTCGTCCCATTTAGATGTGTTGTCCCGTGTTGCAAAATGTCTTCGTGGTGCGAAATTGACGATAAACGTTGAAAAGAGTAAGTTTTGTTTTAAAGAAGTAAGATATTTGGGTTATGTTGTAGGCGACGGATTTATCCGTACGGATCTAAGTAAGGTGGCAGCAATGCGATACTTCCCCGAACCCCGAACACCGAAACAACTCAGACGGTGCCTAGGGATGACAGGCTTGTACCGCAGATTCATATAATAGTACGTGACAATTGCAGCACAGCTGCACGACTGCCTCACTAAAGACAAAATAAAATCTTTTAAAATGACGGACGAAGCGATGCAAGCATTTTATTGCTTAAAGCAAAAATTAATATCTGCGCCGGTGTTAATACATCCGGATTTTGAAAAGCACTTTTACGTGCAATGTGATACATCCACGGACGGAGTTGGAGGTGTACTCTTCCAACTAGACGAGGACGGAAACGAACGACCGATTGCCTACGTATCTGCGAAGCTAAATAAGGCACAAAGAAATTACAGTATCACGGAACTAGAGTGTTATGCAGCGGTCCTGAGTATAAAGATGTTCCGGTCCTATATCGAGGGATTGCCCTTTGCGGTAATAACTGACCATGCCAGCCTGAAGTGGTTGATGGGAAGAAGGGCTTATCTGGCCGGCTGGCAAGGTGGAGTTTAAAATTACAAGGCTTCAATTTCGACATCCAGCACCGTAAGGGCCCCCAAAATGTAGTGCCGGATGCTTTATCCAGGGCCGACATGAGTGAAATTTTAGTAAACGACAGAATACTGGACTTCGACGTAAATTCACCTTACTTTAAAACGACTGACTACCACGAACTCATAGACACGGTGACATCAAAAAAGGAAAAATTACCGGAACTGTGCGTATCGGATGAATACGTTTATAGACGATCGCAATATGACAAGGGGGAAGGGCTGCAAGGAGACCATGTCTGGAAACTCTGGGTACCGACTGAACTTCGTTATAGGTAGGTGGAGGCATCGCACTGCTCGCCTTCTGCAGGTCATGGAGGTATACACAAGACCCTTGCGCGCATCCGTGGAAGATACTACTGACCAGGACTTTTGGCAGATGTACAAAATTATGTTAAAAGTTGCGATATCTGTAAAGGCAGCAAAACCCAAAATGCTTTCCACAAACCGTTGATTGGAAAGCAACATGTTACTGAACGCCCTTTTCAACGTTAATTTATAGATTTTATGGGTCCATACCCACGTACATGTGATGGTAATGTTTATAGATTTGTGTGTCGAGATCACTTTTCGAAATTTGTGTTTTTGAAACCTCAGCTGAAGTTGTAAAATTTTTAGAAAAGGATGTTTTCACGTGTTTGGTGTACCGGAGTATGTACACTCCGACAATGGCAAGCAGTTCGTTGCAGAAATGTTTACATCATTTTTAGCAAGATATGATACGACGCATGTAAGAACGGTGTTCTACACGCCACAAGGCAACGCGGCAGAAAGGGTCAACCGATCAATAGTGCAAATAGTTAGGTCGTATGTAGGCGAAAACTAGAAAAATTGGGACAAACACATTAGTGATGCGGCTTTTGCATTACGTCATCCATTCGGCGATTAACATATCACCGTATTATGCGCTATTTGGTATGTCAATGGTGCAACATGGTGCCTCGTACGAATTGTATCGAAAACAAGTAAGGGATGCTAAGTTCGGGTGTAACCGAACATTACATACTCAGCTGAGAGCTTTGGAGACAAAATAAGGGAAAACCACCATGTAGCAAAATGAACCTAGGGTAACCCTGGAATGTGTTTTTATGACATGGGTATCAAATGGAAGGTATTAAAGAGTATTTTAAAGGGAGTGGGTCATAGTTCTATAGGTGGACGCCATTTCGGGATATCGCCATAAAGGTGGACCAGGGGTGACTCTATAATCTCTTTGTACGACATGGATATCAAATAAAAGGTGTTAATGAGTACTTTAAAAGGGAGTGGGCCTTAGTTCTATAGATGGACGCCTTTTCGAGATATCGGCAGAAATGTGGACCAGGGGTGACTTAGAATGTGTTTGCACGATATAGGTATCAAATGAAAGGTGTTAATGAATATTTTAAAAGGGAATGGGCCTTAGTTCTATAGGTGGACGCCTTTTCGAGATATCGCCATAAAGGTGGACCAGGGGTGACTCTAGAATGTGTTTGTATGGTATGGGTATCAAATGAAAGATGTTAGTGATTATTTAAAATGTATAGGTGGACGCCTTTTCGAGATATCCCCATAAAGGTGGACCAGGGGTGATTTTAGAATGTGTTTGTAAGTTATGGGTATCAAATTAAAGGTATTAATGAGGGTTTTTAAAAGGAGTGGCCCTTAGTTTTATATGTGAAGGCGTTTTCGAGATATCGATCAAAATGTGGACCAAGGTGACCCAGAACAATCATCTGTCGGGCACCGCTATTTTATTTATATATGTAATACCAAGAAGAGTATTCCTGCCAAGTTTCCAAGTGCTCTCGATTTCGCCCTGCAGAACTTTTTCATTTTATTGTATTTAATATGGGAGGTGTCACACCCATTTTACAAGGTTTTTTCTAAAGTTATATTTTGCATCAATAAACCAATCCAATTACCATGTTTCATCCCTTTTTTAAGTGCGCACTTTTCAAAGTAATGACTTGTCCACTTTAACATTTTTTATATTACATTTAAATACAAAGCTGTGTACACATTATTTTTTATTTTATTATTCCACCAATTGGAACATACATATGTATGTATGCACACATGTTCATTGACGAATTGCTGGAACTAGAAATACCGTTTTACATCGTAGACTAAAAGTCATTATAGGTGAAAGTACCTTACAATTTTATAAACACGTATAAAATTTACAAAAGGAGCTTATTTATGCGTAAACTCAAATACAAAGAAGGGAAAATGGAGAAATAATATGAAAGAAAAGAAACATAATTAAAAACAAAAAAACAAGCAACTACGAAGAGTTATTAAAAAAAGGAATGAATTAAATCAACCAAGTTATTTGAAGAGAGTTGCAAAAAATATTTCAATTTACTAGACTAAAATATTTACATACATACACACATACATATATAAAAACATATTACGAATAAAGTTGTTTATTTGATTTCTAAAATCGCTGTGTATGAGTTTGAATATTTTCGCTGCGTATGTCGGTTCATTTCGTTGTTCAGAGAGTTTATCTAAAGGGTAAGTACACTAAAAGCAGAATTTGTCAAGCCGGATTTAGCAAAAACAGAATTATGGAAAACCAGGGTTTTGGAAAAGCAAAATTTTAGAAAACCAGGATTTTACCTATGCAGGATTTTTTAACATTTTGCAGGATTTCGCGAGGTAGAATTTTCTAAAACAGGCAAACGTTACGCTCCCGCAAGAAGGTAAATAACACTAGAAGTAGGGATGTGACGTTTTAGATTGGACAAATGGTATACCGCCGAAATTTTAAACAGAGTTCACAAATCGATAACTATAATCCCAAACTTGCCCCAAAACAAGTAAAATGCATAGTACTTAAAGTAATAGGTAACTCGATGTATGAACTCGGTGATGCCAGGGGAAACAGAATCGGGGTACACCATGCCAAAGACATATTTGTGGCATGATGTTAGTAAATGTTCAATGTTGCATGTTATTTATGTGGGAGTGACAGACGGACGTAGAACAAGAAGTGGACGCAGCTTAAACACAGTGACAGCAACGTAAAGGAATGCAACCCTGTAACGAGAAGAGACGGACAAGTTAATTGGAGAGATGGGAGGACGAAAGAGCGACTGACGATGACCAAGTTATGAGAATACAGCAAACGAACGAACGAACAGTTGACACTTTGGCACCAACCAGAACGCAGCTCATAAAGTTTTACTTATACAAATACGTGTTGTATGTTATATGTAATATATACCTAAACTTTTAATAAAGATATATGAATTACATTAAACCAAACCGCGTATTAAAGAAATCCACATTTTGAGGGCTCGCCCGGAATAAGCCAACCGAAGAAAAAATCATCTGCGTCTCAGGCAAACAGAGCTAAGGCAAGCGAAAAAGGAGTGACTGCGTGCGAAATAGACAAAACTGCAACAATCAAGAAGAGGGACGTCTGCGTTTGAAGTCGGCAGAGTTGAGCTAAAGAAAAGAAAATTTGCGGCTGCATAACCAATTTAAGGTAACCAAATTCATAAAATCCGGAGAAATTTGACATTTGCGTTAGTTGCACCAACAACAATACGCATTTGTGACCAAAGGTAACACGATTTTTTTTCACCGTTACATATATGCCCACATACATCGAAATATATGTATATGTAAGAACACATAAAATCAACGGAGGTATGCAAGCACAGTTACGTATAATAACCGCATGAACGCCAGCAGATCAGAACCTCAGCGACGTCAACAAAAACGCAGTTCTACTTTAGCAACGACGCACTCAAACAACAGAACAGAGCAGCAACTTCGTCATCATACAAGTTGTCACTCAAAAATTATTGGTATACCAGCTACAAAAGCTAACGCATATAATTCGAACAGCACAACTGCTGTAGCAACGACGTCATCATACAAGTTATTACGAGCAAACTTTATTGGTGTACATACGAATTTTGCACGAAGCGAGCGTACAAATACATATGTTAATTTGGAACGAGCGGAGCGATCACAGCAGCAACTTCGTCATCATACAAATTGTTATGAACATAGCTCAATCGCAGACGGCAGCGTAGACAAACCCACCACCATTGCGACTAAAACGTTCACTTCAACAGCGAAGTTGGTAGAAGCAGAGAACAATCTCATACATACGTTAGCAGCAGCAACAGTTGTATACCAGTTAGGAGAGTTGGAAGCAAGCAGCAATAAGACGAAGCGAAACAAACGAGAAGTTAAAGTTGAGTCGAATAAGAAGAAGATGAAAATTCCTCAAGTGAAGGAAAGACGAAGGTGATTTAAGGTAGAAAGAACGCGATAAGAAGGTAAAGAAGTTAAATAGTAAAGAAGAATAAAGAGATTATATTGAGAAGCAAAATAAAAGCTCAGTATAGGAGTTGAGAGAAATTTGTAAAGAAGATAGTGCAGTGTTGGAAGTCGAAAAAAACGATTCTAATTAGAAGTTGACAGTGTAGCTAAAGCAGTACATATGCTGCAAATATAATTCCAATCCGTGTATTTACATATGTGTATTTATCTGGCGTGAATGTTTTGAGAGTAAAACCATTTGGTTCTTATGCACATATGTACGTGCAGGTGTAATGCGAGATTGAAGCCGTAAAATCTTACTGAAGTAGGTACGCCAATAAACAATTGCATATAAGCATACCAATTAGAAGCATAAAATAAAAAACGAACAACTGTGGAATTAATTTCTAATTAGAAATGTGTTATCAAAAGATGTCTATGCTTTAATTGATGTTCGAATTGATTAATTTTGCTTCATAAAATACGATTTAAACTGTATAAGATCTCAGGTGTAATTAAATTACCTACGTATGTTCATTTATGTGTAATTTGTCGATCATTTAAATTTTATTCAAGACATTGTACGTTGCTTATATATCGTTTTATATGTTTGAAAAGACTGTCGATGGTAGCAGAGCGAAATTACTTTAATCTTTAATTACATTCAACAATAGAAAACTACTATAATTATACGCCTGCAAGAAACATTTTTAAATCAATACTTTCATATTTAAGACTTAAAAGTAATATAATCGATAAGTTTATATTAGAAGCACAGCAAAATGGACACAGGGGCCAGCGGACGCAGTCCTAGAAATGACAGTAGTGACTCTAAATGAAAGATTAAGAGAACTAGGGTTAGGAGTGGTTGGACGCAAACACGAACTTAGGGAAAGACTACTCCAACATTTAGGCCTGATTGATGATGGGGACGACGAAGATGAAGATGAAGATGGTGATTCCCAGCCGAATCAATCCGTAATTGAAGTTCCATTCAGACCATCGCCTGCGCCGGCAAGTACTGCGCACTTCACTTTTAAAGATATTCAGGAAAGTCTGTCAACTTTCAACGGCTCCGATACATCCGACATAAAGAAGTGGATTGAGCAAATAGAAGAGAATGCCGAAATCGTAAACTGGAACGAAGTTCACAAATTTATATACGCAAAACAAATGTTACGTGGTGCTGCTAAACTTTTCGTAAGTAGTCAAACTGGGTTACGGGATTGGAGTTCCTTGAAACTGTGGCTCAGTAAAGAGTTTGGTAGTAAGCTGTCCTCAGCTGATGTTCACAAAATATTAGCGAAAAGACACAAGAAGCAAGGCGAATCATATCGCGAGTATTTGTATGCGTTAATGGAGATAGGCAAATCGGTTCGATTAGATGAAGAAAGTTTATTGGAATATTTTATTGATGGTATTCCCGGTTCTAAATTCAGTAAGACTGTACTTTATCAGGCAAAAACCATAAGTGAGCTAAAGGAGCAAATAGTCATTTACGAAAAGATTAAGCAGGAATCACGACTGGATAATTTTAAGAAGGTTGAGCCATATAATAGACCCAAACAAGAAAACATAAATTCTACTTTGCCAACAAAAATCGAAAAGAGATGTTTTAAATGTGGCGAATTTTCGCATTTAGCGAAAGATTGCAGACATAGAGAATTTAAATGTTTCAAACGCCAACAAATTGGACATAGGTCTTTCGAATGCAAAACACAAGAGGGTATAGGCACAAAGCGTGAACATCTACAGGGTACGGGCACAAAGCGCGAACAGGGTCACGTTAATTCAATTGGTGAAGCACCAAAAACTAACTTAAAACTTAAAAAGATAAAAGTTTGCAACGTGGACGTATGGGCTCTAATCGATACAGGCTGTAGTTTATGTTTAATGCGATGCGACATATTTAACAAGTTGGATAAATCTATTCAACTGGTTCCAGAAAGACGGCAACTGTTTGGTATTGGTGCATCCAGAATATCGACTAGGGGTAGTTTTGAAATAAAGGTACTAATAGATAAAAGCCCAGTAAACTTAACGTTTCACATAGTAGAAACAGGTGACATAAGCTATGAAATCATTCTTGGTACTTCCATTTTTAAATATTTTGATATGCTGGTTCGAGACGATAACATTGAATTTAGAGATAGAACTGTGGCGTCGAGTAACGTCGATAATGAAGATGTAGCAAAAGCTGTTGTACCAAAGGACGACGATCCGATGGCAAATATTTTTTCAAACTCATGTTTTAGTGCTATCGGGGAAGAAACAGAGTATGATTTAGCTCACCTTAATAAGGGATTGGCTAGCGTGGTAAGGCAAATGATAGAAGAGTACAAGCCAAAGAAAGATAATAGCCCTCCAGTGAACATGAAAATCATCCTTACTGACGAAGTTCCTGTCTATCAACCGCCACGAAGGGTATCATATGAAGAACAAAAAATTATAGACAAACAGGTACAACAGTGGCTGGATGAAGGCATAATACGCCCAAGCTCTTCGAGCTATGCCTCACCTGTGGTACTCGTGTCAAAGAAGAACGGCACAAAACGACTTTGTTGCGACTATCGTAAGTTGAATTCGAAAATTATACGCGATAACTTCCCTATGACCTTAATCGATGACGCACTAGAGAGGCTTAGAGAAGCGACTTTAGATTTGGCAAATGGGTTTTGCCATGTACCAGTGGATGAAAATTCCCGCAAATATACAGCGTTCGTAACTCATAGTGGCCAGTATGAATTTCAGTATGTACCTTTTGGTATCTGTAACTCACCAGCAGTATTTTGTCGCTACATTCATGCAATTTTGAATGATTATATTAGGGATGGGACAGTAGTTGCCTATATGGATGATTTGGTGATCCCGGCTAAGACTAAGGAAGAAGCTGTAGAGAAATTGAGGAAGGTATTGAAGCTAGCGAGCAACACGGGCTTGAGGGTTAATTGGGGAAAATACCAGTTCCTGGCAAAAAGGATACAATTCCTTGGGTATATAATCGAGAACGGTACGATTAGACCCAGCACCGACAAGACCAAAGCTATAGATAATTTTCCTTTACCCCAGACGAAAAAATCCATACAAAGATTTTTAGGCTTAATGTCTTACTTTCGCCGTTTCATCAAAAACTATGCCTTGATTGCGAAACCGTTGTCAGACATGCTGAAGAAAACCGAAGAGTTTAAAATCTGCGACAAAGCCTTAGAATCTTTTAAACAGTTGAAAACAGCCCTGATCCAAGCACCAGTTCTCACGATGTTTAATCCCAAGGCAATTACCGAAATCCACACCGATGCTTCTATGTATGGATACGGAGCCATTCTTCTCCAAAAGAACTCCGAAGGCCAGCAACTACATCCGGTACAGTTCATGAGCCGCAAGACGTCAGCCGCCGAACAAAAGTATCATTCCTACGAATTGGAGGTACTCCGCTTAAAAAATGGCGCGTATATGTATTGGGGTCAAGATTTAAGCTAATCACTGACTGCAACGCATTCACAATGACGTTACAGAAAAATGACGTTCCGCTGAGGGTGGCACGATGGGCTATGTACCTCCAAGAGTACGATTACGTGATCGAACACCGACGAGGAGCGCAAATGAGGCATGTAGACGCGCTCAGTAGAGTGCAATGTATGGTTATAGAAGAATCGTTGCGACATCGACTTAGAGAGGCACAAATGAAGGACCCTTGGACGAAGGCAGTACGCAAGATTTTGGAGGCAAACAACTACGAAGATTTTTATATATACAATGATATTCTTTACAAAGATTCGGCTCGACAGCTAATTGTGGTACCTACGCAGATGGAGAGAGAAGTAATTGAGATGGCGCAACGTCAAGGACACTTCTCTGTTAAGAAGACCAAAGACTGCATTGAAAAGAACTTTTATATATCTAGCATAGAGGCAAAGGTCGCAGAAATTGTTAACAGCTGTATAGCTTGTATAGTAGTTAATGCCAAATCGGGCAAAAAGGATGGGTTTTTAGTACCCATAGAGAAGGCAGATAAACCTTTGTTGACTTTCCATATAGACCACGTTGGTCCACTCGCGGCTACTCGGAAACAATATAACTACATCCTCGTTGTTGTTGATGCATTTTCCAAGTTTGTGTGTCTCTACCCCACAAAGGACACGGGTGCTGATTGACCGATTAACGAAGCAGGAAGCTACGTTTGGAAATCCCAGAAGAATCGTTACCGATAGGGGTTCCGCCTTTACATCGCACGCCTTCGAGGATTATTGCAAGAAAAACCAAATACAACACGTGCTCATCACAACCGGAGTACCGAGAGGAAACGGACAGGTCGAAAGGATACACAAAATCGTCATACCCATGTTAGCAAAGCTGTCGCAGGATAATCCCGAACATTGGTACAAACATATTGGGAAAGTTCAGCAGTTCATAAACAATTCTGCCTGAGAAATACGAAAGTAGCTCCGTTTAAACTATTGACAGGATGTGACATGAGGTTGTCAGAATCACCACCGTTAGACGAAATCATGGAGAATGAAGCAATTGAGTCGGTCGAAGCCGATCGCAATGAAGCTCGAAGATTGGCCAAGCAGGGTATTTCAGCAATTCAAGAAGAAAAACGTCGGAATTACAATCGGAAACGCAAGGAGAATGTAAATTACGAAATCAATGACGTAGTGGCTGTAAAGAGCACTCAATTTGGTACGATTTTAAAATTGAAACAGAAATACTTTGGACCGTATAAAATCGTTGAAAAGCTGCCACACGGCCGTTACAGAGTGGAAAAGCTAGACGAAGTGGAGGGACCTAATTCTACCTCCACAGTGGCAGAATATCTTGGCGTGCAGGATTCGGGTCGAACCCTAAGTCAGGAGGGCCGAATGTGGGAGTAACAGACGGACGTAGAACAAGAAGTGGACGCAGCTTAAACACAGTGACAGCAACGTAAAGGAATGCAACCCTGTAACGAGAAGAGACGGACAAGATAATTGGAGAGATGGGAGGACGAAAGAGCGACTGACGATGACCAAGTTATGAGAAGACAGCAAACGAACGAACGAACAGTTGACACTTTGGCACCAACCATAACGCAGCTCATAAAGTTTTACTTATACAAATACGTGTTGTATGTTATATGTAATATATACCTAAACTTTTAATAAAGATATATGAATTACATTAAACCAAACCGCGTATTAAACAAATCCACATTTATTACTCACATTTGTACCTGAAAAACTTGACTTTAGAGAATTGGCAAACATTTTTATACTTTTTTGTAATTATTTATTCAATTATTTTATGTTTTATTGACCTGCTAATGTAATAATACCATTTTGACTTAACTTTTCTTTAATTATACATTCCCAACTTGACATATTAATCCATTTATACATTTGCAACTTGACTAATTGTCTTCAATCTTTGATATAGTTTTAGTTCAAACTGTGATATAGGATTAAGATGCCCATCTGTGATACTCTAGGTTAGTTTTTGCTTGAGAACTCAGTGATGTTAGGTTTAGATTTGTGATAATTTATTTAATTTTTTTGTAGTGTAGTAAATATATGTTGTTGTATTATATGTTTTATTGAAAAGTTAGGTAAGAAGCGAACTAGAAGCCCGGCATTAGATCGTGGGTCGAGGCCACACGTTAGCACTGGCCTTAAAAACCAACCCAAGGCTGCGTTATGAATTTCTCTTACGCACTCGCTCCACGATGTAAGCACCATCGCCGATGCGAGCCTGTAACAACAGCCTTTGAAGATTTCTCTGACTACGTGTAAGCGGGTATATGAACAGATGTGCAGGCAACCGCTAACCGAACCACCTTATCCGCTTACGATATTAGCAAAGCGGATGTTTATTTTTATGAGTGGGTTAAAGTGTTGCTTACATATATGTGCATATACGTGCCGCTTAAGGGTCGAACGCGGATTGGTTTAACCAAAGCAGGCAGGCGATTCGTGACTTACGGTGTCCTAAATGCCGCAAGGGTTAATGGGTATAAAAGGGGGTCCCGCTGATCAACAGCTTCCAAAATCGAGAAGTCGCGGTCTTAACTAGTGCCGAAAGTGTTCACAAATTTTTATATTCCAAGTGCGTTTTGTTCACCTTAAAGTGTGGGTGCGCGCGTGACAAAGTATTTTTCTAAAGTGCGGTTTCACGCTATAAGTAAACGCGCGCGAATAAAATAAAAGTGAACCTTGATGCCAGGGAATCATCCATAGGTGCACCGCAGAGCAAGGAGTACCGCCACCACTGGGCGTGGAAAAATCCCCTCAAGAAAGCAGCAAAGTCACCGGTAAGTCAAAGTGTGAGATTTGAAATTTTTTTTTGAAAAACCGTTTTTTCTCTTTTTTTACCCGTGTTTTTTTTTTAACCTTTTTTCTTTTATTAGAACATTTTTTTAGAATCTTGGTTTAAATAATTTTGTTTGAAACTAAACATTTTTTTGGTAATTTTTCTGAAATCAGAAAGTTGTTAGTAAATCATTTTTACTTTTGAAGTTTTATAAAAAAAAAAAAAAAACAATTGAATTAAAAATAGTTTTGAATCGTTAAATCGGTTCGGTAATTCGATTTAATTTGGTTTGAATTACAATTCATAAATATGAAAATATGCATAAGTGCACTTACATGTACATACGTATGTACATATATATGTACACGAGCAGATATGCAAACAAAGGGGAGATTAAAGGAAGAAGAAGAGAAAGATAATATCGGAGCTAATTGAAATAGAATGTGCTCTTCCAATATTGTAATTTATTTAAAATATGCATTAACAAAATGTTTAATAAATAACTAAAAAAAAAATATTCTTTGTTAAGTCATTTTAAATTTAAAGGAAGAAACACAAAATAGCTAAACTTAATTTAAAAATCCAGAAAAAATTTTAAGCAAAAATTCTTAAAAATAAAACTATTTAAAAATCTATATGCATTCTCTTGTTGCAGCGCACGATGCCAGCCGAAGACCGCGACATCTTTTTACATAAGTTTACACAAAATCACACTCACAAACGTACAAAAAGATAGAAAGTTATTTGGTCGAAGAAAACACGCAAACCAACAACAAAGACCAACTACACATAAAAAAGGGGTCAATTGTCCAACTAAGGTATTGGTTTCTGACCAAAAGGGCAGCCATCGAGGATATCTTCGGGCCAAAAGGATTTTTAATCCCCGCCAGAATTTCGCCAACACATAAACAAACACGCACACACAACATAGTCAAAAAGTCATCGACATCACACCATCAAGAAAATAATACCAAACCCGAACATCAAAGGCAAGACACGCAACTTCATACTATACACATCAAACCACCACACAAAAAGGTAACACAACCTAGTTTTAGACCGACTTCGCAACCGAAGTCAGCTCGATATAGATAACAGCAGAAACATCATTGCACGCAACCGCAGCAACATACAACGTGTTGCTAAACAATTAGTGGCGCAACCACGCCACGTACTTGGCAACATTGGTTAAAGCAAGCACGGCGACATCAACAGCACTCATCAACATTTACTCACCACACATCCACACGCCAACTTAAAACACAAAGATACCACGATCGCAGCACTGATAAATGGAGAGAGAGAGAGAGCAATAAAGCGCGGCTCACTGGGAGCGCGCCCACCAATTTGAAATTTTATTTTTAACATTACCACCACCATCACGCACACTTCATAATATTAGGGTACACCACCCGAATTTTTTTTGTCGAAAAGTTTTTTTTTTTAATTTTTAATTTGAATTTTTAATTTTTGGATTTGATAGTTCTCTTTGCTTTACCTAGTTATAATATCAGTTTATTATTTAATTAGCATAAGTTTTTCGGAATTCCTTTTATTCTGAATATTTTTCTTACCTTTAATTTTTTTTCATTTTTTTGGCGCTCGGGCCTACACGTGCACAGGCATATGCATCATCATTAGGGTATGTGCTGCCACTCTCAAAAATAAATTCTAGTTGTGGATTTTTTCTGGCTGTCTTAGTCCGTCCACAGGGTTTGCATCACATTTTCAATTTCTTAATCTTGCCACTTCAACACACATCAGTTTGCACAAAGGTCGTATTTTTCGACTATTTTTCATTTTTGCACAATACACCAACTTCATAATATTTCGTAATTTTTTGTTTTTATCTTTTTTCTTGTTCCACTATATAATTGCACATCACCTTAGTTAAGTTTCTTTAGTCACCCACTTTTTTACCGATTCGAATTCGCGATTCATTTAGTTTTTTTTATGAATGAAAAATTTCTTTTTTTCTTCGATTTTTCTTTATATCTACACTTCACTTACACCTTTTTTGCTTTACGAGCCGCGACCCAATTTAGCTTTGTGAAGTTTTAATTTTCACTTTTTTTGCTAAATACAAAGAGAGAGAGCGAGAAGGTCAAAATTATTAAGGGCAACCTAAAATCGTATCTGGCCAACCTGACATTCGCGACAAAGACAGAGACATTGGCGGAGTTGAAGGCCGAATGCAAGAGGCGGAAAAATTAATTAAGGAAAACAGGTCTAGGGCGAAGCCAGTCAGCGAGTTAGGGACAAACAACGTGGGTTGGTCAGAAGGTCAGGAGAGTGAATTTAGCATAGAGGCGTTCAACAAAGACAATAGGAATTTAGGAGTTAGTAATAATATGTCTCGTGCCCCTGTCATACAAAACCATCCTAAACCCAACATCCCAACCAATTTTCCCAGTCCTGTCGCAAGTTCGTTGTCCAATATCCATAGTAAAAATGTTAGTCCTGTCCAAAACCAATTGTTTTGTCCGTCCCCGTTTCACCTTATGTTGTGTTATGCTTGTGGCATGCCGGTGGATTCTATTCGAAGAACCCGGAAGAAGCAGCAAAAGACTCAAAGTGCAAGTCGAATTTCCACTTTTTGAAATGTTTTGCGTGTGGAGGTGATTCGTCCTTTTGTGTCTTTAAATCAAAGGCGGGACATCGGGCGTTGGCAGAGATGTCCGGGAGCTCTGCTTCAACCCAGGATCGCCCGGGGAATTAATATAAGATAGGCAGATAGAAATTTTAAAAAGAGATAGGGAAAGCAAGGCAAAATAAAAAGTAGAGGAGAAGAAGAAAGTTGAGCCAGTTAGGAATAGTTAACATGCTAGGAAGGTGAGGTATGAGGAAGCAAGGAGAAGAATATTCTGCGAAGAGTCAAGGCTAAAAAGAAGAAGAGAAACTTCGAAAAATACAGAAGATGCGGGAATAACACAAGATTTTCAGGAGGATTAGAAAAAAGATTATAGGTTGTTCGCAAAAACGGAGATCGGTGGACGCGAGGTGCTCGCGCTGTTAGATTCCGTGGCCGGGGCTAGCTGCTTGTGGAAAAACTCCCATAAGTTACTCGAAGGGAAGGAAAGCCTGATTTTGCCGATTCAGGGTCAAAATGTAAAGACAGCCAATGGGGGTGAAACCGCGGTTGTTGGTGTAGTGACTCTTCCAGTACTCTGGGACAATACCACTCGGGAGTTGGAATTTCTGATAGTGCCTGGGCTGCAACAAGAGGTCTATTTTGGGATCGATTTCTGGAAAGCCTTCCAACTCAATGTAGTCAGTAGAGGCCCCAAATCCAATCAAAGGTTTCTGTCGTATCAAAGCTTACTCCTGCTGATGGTGACTTATCATTCCATGCGGTGCAACATGATTTGAGTCCCGAAGAAACTGTAGCTTTGGATCGTATAAAAGCACAGTTTCCTTCCTTCACAGTAATTGGTTTGGGTAAGACCCATGTAGAGGAGCACGTCATCGAGGTGACGGATGAGCATCTTCCTGTGAAGCAGCGCCACTACTCCATTTCTCCGGCCATTCAAAAATTAATATTCACAGAACTGGACAGGATGTTGGAGGTGGGCGTTATTGAAGAGATCAACAGTTGCTGGAATTCCCCCGTCTCACTCGTCATCAAAGGAACTAAAAATCGCCTATGTTTGTATGCCCGCAAATTAAATGATCGCACCATCAAAGACGCCTACCCACTCCCACATATAGACGGTATTCTAAGTCGGCTTCAGAATACCAGGTACATATCTGCCATTGATTGAAAATACGCGTTTTGGCAGATACCTTTAGAGCGAAAGTCCAGGGAGAAAACTGCTTTCACTCTACCTGGTAGACCTTTGTACCATTTCACAGTAATGCCTTTTGAACTGTGCAACGCGGCATAGCGATTGTTTCGTTTAATGGACAAGGTCATCCCCGCTTATCTTCATGAATCTGTGTTTGTTTACATAGATGATTTACTGGTTTGTTCCCAGAATTTTTCGTCCCATTTAGATGTGTTGTCCCGTGTTGCAAAATGTCTTCGTGGTGCGAAATTGACGATAAACGTTGAAAAGAGTAAGTTTTGTTTTAAAGAAGTAAGATATTTGGGTTATGTTGTAGGCGACGGATTTATCCGTACGGATCTAAGTAAGGTGGCAGCAATGCGATACTTCCCCGAACCCCGAACACCGAAACAACTCAGACGGTGCCTAGGGATGACAGGCTTGTACCGCAGATTCATATAATAGTACGTGACAATTGCAGCACAGCTGCACGACTGCCTCACTAAAGACAAAATAAAATCTTTTAAAATGACGGACGAAGCGATGCAAGCATTTTATTGCTTAAAGCAAAAATTAATATCTGCGCCGGTGTTAATACATCCGGATTTTGAAAAGCACTTTTACGTGCAATGTGATACATCCACGGACGGAGTTGGAGGTGTACTCTTCCAACTAGACGAGGACGGAAACGAACGACCGATTGCCTACGTATCTGCGAAGCTAAATAAGGCACAAAGAAATTACAGTATCACGGAACTAGAGTGTTATGCAGCGGTCCTGAGTATAAAGATGTTCCGGTCCTATATCGAGGGATTGCCCTTTGCGGTAATAACTGACCATGCCAGCCTGAAGTGGTTGATGGGAAGAAGGGCTTATCTGGCCGGCTGGCAAGGTGGAGTTTAAAATTACAAGGCTTCAATTTCGACATCCAGCACCGTAAGGGCCCCCAAAATGTAGTGCCGGATGCTTTATCCAGGGCCGACATGAGTGAAATTTTAGTAAACGACAGAATACTGGACTTCGACGTAAATTCACCTTACTTTAAAACGACTGACTACCACGAACTCATAGACACGGTGACATCAAAAAAGGAAAAATTACCGGAACTGTGCGTATCGGATGAATACGTTTATAGACGATCGCAATATGACAAGGGGGAAGGGCTGCAAGGAGACCATGTCTGGAAACTCTGGGTACCGACTGAACTTCGTTATAGGTAGGTGGAGGCATCGCACTGCTCGCCTTCTGCAGGTCATGGAGGTATACACAAGACCCTTGCGCGCATCCGTGGAAGATACTACTGACCAGGACTTTTGGCAGATGTACAAAATTATGTTAAAAGTTGCGATATCTGTAAAGGCAGCAAAACCCAAAATGCTTTCCACAAACCGTTGATTGGAAAGCAACATGTTACTGAACGCCCTTTTCAACGTTAATTTATAGATTTTATGGGTCCATACCCACGTACATGTGATGGTAATGTTTATAGATTTGTGTGTCGAGATCACTTTTCGAAATTTGTGTTTTTGAAACCTCAGCTGAAGTTGTAAAATTTTTAGAAAAGGATGTTTTCACGTGTTTGGTGTACCGGAGTATGTACACTCCGACAATGGCAAGCAGTTCGTTGCAGAAATGTTTACATCATTTTTAGCAAGATATGATACGACGCATGTAAGAACGGTGTTCTACACGCCACAAGGCAACGCGGCAGAAAGGGTCAACCGATCAATAGTGCAAATAGTTAGGTCGTATGTAGGCGAAAACTAGAAAAATTGGGACAAACACATTAGTGATGCGGCTTTTGCATTACGTCATCCATTCGGCGATTAACATATCACCGTATTATGCGCTATTTGGTATGTCAATGGTGCAACATGGTGCCTCGTACGAATTGTATCGAAAACAAGTAAGGGATGCTAAGTTCGGGTGTAACCGAACATTACATACTCAGCTGAGAGCTTTGGAGACAAAATAAGGGAAAACCACCATGTAGCAAAATGAACCTAGGGTAACCCTGGAATGTGTTTTTATGACATGGGTATCAAATGGAAGGTATTAAAGAGTATTTTAAAGGGAGTGGGTCATAGTTCTATAGGTGGACGCCATTTCGGGATATCGCCATAAAGGTGGACCAGGGGTGACTCTATAATCTCTTTGTACGACATGGATATCAAATAAAAGGTGTTAATGAGTACTTTAAAAGGGAGTGGGCCTTAGTTCTATAGATGGACGCCTTTTCGAGATATCGGCAGAAATGTGGACCAGGGGTGACTTAGAATGTGTTTGCACGATATAGGTATCAAATGAAAGGTGTTAATGAATATTTTAAAAGGGAATGGGCCTTAGTTCTATAGGTGGACGCCTTTTCGAGATATCGCCATAAAGGTGGACCAGGGGTGACTCTAGAATGTGTTTGTATGGTATGGGTATCAAATGAAAGATGTTAGTGATTATTTAAAATGTATAGGTGGACGCCTTTTCGAGATATCCCCATAAAGGTGGACCAGGGGTGATTTTAGAATGTGTTTGTAAGTTATGGGTATCAAATTAAAGGTATTAATGAGGGTTTTTAAAAGGAGTGGCCCTTAGTTTTATATGTGAAGGCGTTTTCGAGATATCGATCAAAATGTGGACCAAGGTGACCCAGAACAATCATCTGTCGGGCACCGCTATTTTATTTATATATGTAATACCAAGAAGAGTATTCCTGCCAAGTTTCCAAGTGCTCTCGATTTCGCCCTGCAGAACTTTTTCATTTTATTGTATTTAATATGGGAGGTGTCACACCCATTTTACAAGGTTTTTTCTAAAGTTATATTTTGCATCAATAAACCAATCCAATTACCATGTTTCATCCCTTTTTTAAGTGCGCACTTTTCAAAGTAATGACTTGTCCACTTTAACATTTTTTATATTACATTTAAATACAAAGCTGTGTACACATTATTTTTTATTTTATTATTCCACCAATTGGAACATACATATGTATGTATGCACACATGTTCATTGACGAATTGCTGGAACTAGAAATACCGTTTTACATCGTAGACTAAAAGTCATTATAGGTGAAAGTACCTTACAATTTTATAAACACGTATAAAATTTACAAAAGGAGCTTATTTATGCGTAAACTCAAATACAAAGAAGGGAAAATGGAGAAATAATATGAAAGAAAAGAAACATAATTAAAAACAAAAAAACAAGCAACTACGAAGAGTTATTAAAAAAAGGAATGAATTAAATCAACCAAGTTATTTGAAGAGAGTTGCAAAAAATATTTCAATTTACTAGACTAAAATATTTACATACATACACACATACATATATAAAAACATATTACGAATAAAGTTGTTTATTTGATTTCTAAAATCGCTGTGTATGAGTTTGAATATTTTCGCTGCGTATGTCGGTTCATTTCGTTGTTCAGAGAGTTTATCTAAAGGGTAAGTACACTAAAAGCAGAATTTGTCAAGCCGGATTTAGCAAAAACAGAATTATGGAAAACCAGGGTTTTGGAAAAGCAAAATTTTAGAAAACCAGGATTTTACCTATGCAGGATTTTTTAACATTTTGCAGGATTTCGCGAGGTAGAATTTTCTAAAACAGGCAAACGTTACGCTCCCGCAAGAAGGTAAATAACACTAGAAGTAGGGATGTGACGTTTTAGATTGGACAAATGGTATACCGCCGAAATTTTAAACAGAGTTCACAAATCGATAACTATAATCCCAAACTTGCCCCAAAACAAGTAAAATGCATAGTACTTAAAGTAATAGGTAACTCGATGTATGAACTCGGTGATGCCAGGGGAAACAGAATCGGGGTACACCATGCCAAAGACATATTTGTGGCATGATGTTAGTAAATGTTCAATGTTGCATGTTATTTATGTGGGAGTGACAGACGGACGTAGAACAAGAAGTGGACGCAGCTTAAACACAGTGACAGCAACGTAAAGGAATGCAACCCTGTAACGAGAAGAGACGGACAAGTTAATTGGAGAGATGGGAGGACGAAAGAGCGACTGACGATGACCAAGTTATGAGAATACAGCAAACGAACGAACGAACAGTTGACACTTTGGCACCAACCAGAACGCAGCTCATAAAGTTTTACTTATACAAATACGTGTTGTATGTTATATGTAATATATACCTAAACTTTTAATAAAGATATATGAATTACATTAAACCAAACCGCGTATTAAAGAAATCCACATTTTGAGGGCTCGCCCGGAATAAGCCAACCGAAGAAAAAATCATCTGCGTCTCAGGCAAACAGAGCTAAGGCAAGCGAAAAAGGAGTGACTGCGTGCGAAATAGACAAAACTGCAACAATCAAGAAGAGGGACGTCTGCGTTTGAAGTCGGCAGAGTTGAGCTAAAGAAAAGAAAATTTGCGGCTGCATAACCAATTTAAGGTAACCAAATTCATAAAATCCGGAGAAATTTGACATTTGCGTTAGTTGCACCAACAACAATACGCATTTGTGACCAAAGGTAACACGATTTTTTTTCACCGTTACATATATGCCCACATACATCGAAATATATGTATATGTAAGAACACATAAAATCAACGGAGGTATGCAAGCACAGTTACGTATAATAACCGCATGAACGCCAGCAGATCAGAACCTCAGCGACGTCAACAAAAACGCAGTTCTACTTTAGCAACGACGCACTCAAACAACAGAACAGAGCAGCAACTTCGTCATCATACAAGTTGTCACTCAAAAATTATTGGTATACCAGCTACAAAAGCTAACGCATATAATTCGAACAGCACAACTGCTGTAGCAACGACGTCATCATACAAGTTGTTACGAGCAAACATTATTGGTGTACATACGAATTTTGTCACGAAGCGAGCGTACAAATACATATGTTAATTTGGCACGAGCGGAGCGATCACAGCAGCAACTTCGTCATCATACAAGTTGTTATGAACATAGCTCAATCGCAGACGGCAGCGTAGACAAACCCACCACCATTGCGACTAAAACGTTCACTTCAACAGCGAAGTTGGTAGAAGCAGAGAACAATCTCATACATACGTTAGCAGCAGCAGCAGTTGTATACCAGTTAGGAGAGTTGGAAGCAAGCAGCAATAAGACGAAGCGAAACAAACGAGAAGTTAAAGTTGAGTCGAATAAGAAGATGAAAATTCCTCAAGTGAAGGAAAGACGAAGGTGATTTAAGGTAGAAAGAACGCGATAAGAAGGTAAAGAAGTTAAATAGTAAAGAAGAATAAAGAGATTATATTGAGAAGCAAAATAAAAGCTCAGTATAGGAGTTGAGAGAAATTTGTAAAGAAGATAGTGCAGTGTTTGAAGTCAAAAAAAAACATTTCTAATTAGAATTTGACAGTGTAGCTAAAGCAGTACATATGCTGCAAATATAATTGCAATCCGTGTATTTACATATGTGTACTTATCTGGCGTGAATGTTTTGAGAGTAAAACCTTTTGGTTCTTATGCACATATGTACGTGCAGGTGTAATGCGAAATTGAAGCCGTAAAATCTTACTGAAGTAGGTACGCCAATAAACAATTGCATATAAGCATACCAATTAGAAGCATAAAATAAAAAACGAACAACTGTGGAATTAATTTCTAATTAGAAATATGTTATCAAAAGATGTCTATGCTTTAATTGATGTTCGAATTGATTAATTTTGCTTCATAAAATACGATTTAAACTGTTTAAGATCTCAGGTGTAATTAAATTACTTACGTATGTTCATTTATGTGTGATTTGTCGATCATTTAAATTTTATTCACGACATTGTACGTTGCTTATATATCGTTTTATATGTTTGAAAATACTGTCGATAGTAGCAGAGCGTAATTACTTTAATCTTTAATTACATTCAACAATAGAAAACTACTATAATTATACGCCTGCAAGAAACATTTTTAAATCAATACATTCATATTTAAGACTTAAAAGTAATATAATCGATAAGTTTATATTAGAAGCACAGCAAAATGGACACAGGGGCCATAGACGCGGACGCAGTCCTAAAAATGACAGTAGTGACTCTAAATTAAAGATTAAGAGAACTAGGGTTAGGAGTGGTTGGACGCAAACACGAACTTAGGGAAAGACTACTCCAACATTTAGGCCTGATTGATGATGGGGACGACGAAGATGAAGATGAAGATGGTGATTCCCAGCCGAATCAATCCGTAATTGAAGTTCCATTCAGACCATCGCCTGCGCCGGCAAGTACTGCGCACTTCACTTTTAAAGATATTCAGGAAAGTCTGTCAACTTTCGACGGCTCCGACACATCCGACATAAAGAAGTGGATTGAGCAAATAGAAGAGAATGCCGAAATCGTAAACTGGAACGAAGTTCACAAATTTATATACGCAAAACAATTGTTACGTGGTGCTGCTAAACTTATCGTAAGTAGTCAAATTGGGTTACGGTATTGGAGTTCCTTGAAACTGTGTCTCAGTAAAGAGTTTGGTAGTAAGCTGTCCTCAGCTGATGTTCACAAAATATTAGCGAAAAGACACAAGAAGCAAGGCGAATCATATCGCGAGTATTTGTATGCGTTAATGGAGAAAGGCAAATCGGTTCGATTAGATGAAGAAAGTTTATTGGAATATTTTATTGATGGTATTCCCGGTTCTAAATTCAGTAAGACTGTACTTTATCAGGCAAAAACCATAAGTGAGCTAAAGGAGCAAATAGTCATTTACGAAAAGATTAAGCAGGAATCACGACTGGATAATTTTAAGAAGGTTGAGCCATATAATAGACCCAAACAAGAAAACATAAATTCTACTTTGCCAACAAAAATCGAAAAGAGATGTTTTAAATGTGGAGAATTTTCGCATTTAGCGAAAGATTGCAGACATAGAGAATTTAAATGTTTCAAATGCCAACAAATTGGACATAGGTCTTTCGAATGCAAAACACAACAGGGTATAGGCCCAAGCGTGAACATCTACAGGGTACGGGCACAAAGCGCGAAAAGGGTCACGTTAATTCAATTGGTGAAGCACCAAAAACTAACTTAAAACTTAAAAAGGTAAACGTTTGCAACATGGACGTATGGGCTCTAATCGATACAGGCTGTAGTTTATGTTTAATGCGATGCGACATATTTAACAAGTTGGATAAATCTATTCAACTGGTTCCAGAAAGACGGCAACTGTTTGGTATTGGTGCATCCAGAATATCGACTAGGGGTAGTTTTGAAATAAAGGTACTAATAGATAAAAGCCCAGTAAACATAAGCTATGAAATCATTCTTGGTACTTCCATTTTTAAATATTTTGATATGCTGGTTCGAAACGATAACATTGAATTTAGAGATAGAACTGTGGCGTCGAGTAACGTCGATAATGAAGATGTAGCAAAAGCTGTTGTACCAAAGGACGACGATCCGATGGCAAATATTTTTTCAAACTCATGTTTTAATGTTATCGGGGAAGAAACAGAGTATGATTTAGCTCACCTTAATAAGGGATTGGCTAGCGTGGTAAGGCAAATGATAGAAGAGTACAAGCCAAAGAAAGATAATAGTCCTCCAGTGAACATGAAAATCATCCTTACTGACGAAGTTCCTGTCTATCAACCGTCACGAAGGGTGTCATACGAAGAACAAAAAATTATAGACAAACAGGTAGAACAGTGGCTGGATGAAGGCATAATACGCCCAAGCTCTTCGAGCTATGCCTCACCCGTGGTACTCGTGTCAAAGAAGAACGGCACAAAACGACTTTTTGCGACTATCGTAAGTTGAACTCGAAAATTATACGCGATAACTTCCCTATGACCTTAATCGATGACGCACTAGAGAGGCTTAGAGAAGCGAATATATACACGACTTTAGATTTGGCAAATGGGTTTTTCCATGTACCAGTGGATGAAAATTCCCGCAGATATACAGCGTTCGTAACTCATAGTGGCCAGTATGAATTTCAGTATGTACCTTTTGGTATCTGTAACTCACCAGCAGTATTTTGTCGCTACATTCATGCTATTTTGAATGGATATATTAGGGATGGGACAGTAGTTGCCTATATGGATGATTTGGTGATCCCGGCTAAGACTGAGGTAGAAGCTGAAGAGAAATTTAGGAAGGTATTGAAGCTAGCGAGCGACAAGGGCTTGAGGGTTAATTGGGGGAAAATGCCAGTTCCTGGCAAAAAGGATACAATTCCTTGGGTATATAATCGAGAACGGTACGATTAGACCCAGCACCGACAAGACCAAAGCTATAGATAATTTTCCTTTACCCCAGACGAAAAAATCACTGCAAAGCTTTTTAGGCTTAATGTCTTACTTTCGCCGTTTCATCAAAAACTATGCCTTGATTGCGAAACCGTTGTCAGACATGCTGAAGAAAACCGAAGAGTTTAAAATCTGCGACAAAGCCTTAGAATCTTCTAAACAGTTGAAAACAGCCCTGATCCAAGCACCAGTTCTCACGATGTTTAATCCCAAGGCAATTACCGAAATCCACACCGATGCTTCTATGTATGGATACGGAGCCATTCTTCTCCAAAAGAACTCCGAAGGCCAGCAACTACATCCGGTACAGTTCATGAGCCGCAAGACGTCAGCCGCCGAACAAAAGTATCATTCCTACGAATTGGAGGTACTCGTCATAGTCCAAGCGCTTAAAAAATGGCGCGTATATGTATTGGGGTCAATATTTAAGCTAATCACTGACTGCAATGCATTCACAATGACGTTACAGAAAAAGGACGTTCCGCTGAGGGTGGTACGATGGGCTATGTACCTCCAAGGGTACGATTACGTGTTCGAACACCGACGAGGAGCGCAAATGAGACATGTAGACGCGCTCAGTAGAGTGCAATGTATGGTTATAGAAGAATCGTTGCGACATCGACTTAGAGAGGCACAAATGAAGGACCCTTGGACGAAGGCGGTACGCTAGATTTTGGAGACAAACAACTACGAAGATTTTTATATATTCAATGATGTTCTTTACAAAGATTCGGCTCGACAGCTAATTGTGGTACCTACGCAGATGGAGAGAGAAGTAAATGAGATGGCGCATCGTCAAGGACACTTCTCTGTTAAGAAGACCAAAGACTGCATTGAAAAGGACTTTTATATATCTAGCATAGAGGCAAAGGTCGCAGAAATTGTTAACAGCTGTATAGCTTGTATAGTAGTTAATGCCAAAATCGGGCAAAAAGGATGGGTTTTTAGTACCCATAGAGAAGGCAGATAAACCTTTGTTGACTTTCCATATAGACCAGGTTGGTCCACTCGCGGCTACGCGGAAACAATATAACTACATCCTCGTTGTTGTTGATGCATTTTCGAAGTTTGTGCGGCTCTACCCCACAAAGGACACGGGTGCTGATGCAGTGATTGACCGGTTAACGAAGCAGGAAACTACGTTTGGAAATCCCAGAAGAATCGTTACCGATAGGGGTTCCGCCTTTACATCGCACGCCTTCGAGGATTATTGCAAGAAAAACCAAATACAACACGTGCTCATCACAACCGGAGTACCGAGAGGAAACGGACAGGTCGAAAGGATACACAAAATCGTCATACCCATGTTAGCAAAGCTGTCGCAGGATAATCCCGAACATTGGTACAAACATATTGGGAAAGTTCAGCAGTTCATAAACAATTCTGCCCCGAGAAATACGAAAGTAGCTCCGTTTAAGCTATTGACAGGATGTGACATGAGGTTGTCAGAATCACCACCGTTAGACGAAATCATGGAGAATGAAGCAATTGAGTCGGTCGAAGCCGATCGCAATGAAGCTCGAAGATTGGCCAAGCAGGGTATTTCAGCAATTCAAGAAGAAAACCGTCGGAATTACAATCGGAAACGCAAGGAGAATGCAAATTACGAAATCAATGACGTAGTGGCTGTAAAGCGCACTCAATTTGGTACGAATTTAAAATTGAAACAGAAATACTTTGGACCGTATAAAATCGTTGAAAAGCTGCCACACAGCCGTTACAGAGTGGAAAAGCTAGACGAAGTGGAGGGACCTAATTCTACCTCCACAGTGGCAGAATATCTCAAGCCTTGGCGTGCAGGATTCGGGTCGAACCCTAAGTCAGGAGGGCCGAATGTGGGAGTGACCGACGGACGTAGAACAAGAAGTGGACGCAGCTTAAACACAGTGACAGCAACGTAAAGGAATGCAACCCTGTAACGAGAAGAGACGGACAAGATAATTGGAGAGATGGGAGGACGAAAGAGCGACTGACGATGACCAAGTTATGAGAAGACAGCAAACGAACGAACGAACAGTTGACACTTTGGCACCAACCAGAACGCAGCTCATAAAGTTTTACTTATACAAATACGTGTTGTATGTTATATGTAATATATACCTAAACTTTTAATAAAGATATATGAATTACATTAAACCAAACCGCGTGTTAAACAAATCCACATTTATTACTCACATTTGTACCTGAAAAACTTGACTTTAGAAAATTGACAAACATTTTTATATTTTTTTTTGTATATATTTATTCAATTATTTTATGTTTTATTGACCTGCTAATGTAATAATACAATTTTGACTTAACTTTTCTTTAATTATACATTCCCAACTTGACATATTAATCCATTTATACATTTGCAGCTTGACTAATTTTCTTAAATCTGTGATATAGTTTTAGTTCAAAATGTGATATAGGATTAAGATGCCCATCTGTGGTACTCTAGGTTAGTTTTTGCTTGAGAACTCAGTGATGTTAGGTTTAGATTTGTGATAATTTATTTAATTTTTTTGTAGTGTAGTAAACATATGTTGTTGTATTATATGTTTTATTGAAAAGTTAGGTAAGAAGCGAACTAGAAGCCCGTCATTAGATCGTGGGTCGAGGCCACACGTTAGCCCTGGCCTTAAAAACCAACCCAAGGCTGCGTTATGAATTTCTCTTACGCACACGCTCCACGATGTAGGCACCATCGCCGATGCGAGCCTGTAACAACAGCCTTTGAAGATTTCTCTGACTACGTGTAAGCGGGTATATGAACAGATGTGCAGGCAACCGCTAACCGAACCACCTTATCCGCTTACGATATTAGCAAAGCGGATGTTTATTTTTATGAGTGGGTTAAAGTGTTGCTTACATATATGTGCATATACGTGCCGCTTAAGGGTCGAACGCGGATTGGTTTAACCAAAGCAGGCAGGCGATTCGTGACTTACGGTGTCCTAAATGCCGCAAGGGTTAATGGGTATAAAAGGGGGTCCCGCTGATCAACAGCTTTCAAAATCGAGAAGTCGCGGTCTTAACTAGTGCCGAAAGTGTTCACAAATTTTTATATTCCAAGTGCGTTTTGTTCACCTTAAAGTGTGGGTGCGCGCGTGACAAAGTATTTTTCTAAAGTGCGGTTTCACGCTATAAGTAAACGCGAGCGAATAAAATAAGAGTGAACCTTGATGCCAGGGAATCCTCCATAGGTGCACCGCAGAGGTAGGAGTACCGCCACCACTGGGCGTGGAAAAATCCCCTCAAGAAAGCAGCAAAGTCACCGGTAAGTCAAAGTGTGAGATTTGAAATTTTTTTTTGAAAAACCGTTTTTTCTCTTTTTTTACCCGTGTTTTTTTTAACCTTTTTTCTTTTATTAGAACATTTTTTTAGAATCTTGGTTTAAATAATTTTGTTTGAAACTAAACATTTTTTTGGTAATTTTTCTGAAATCAGAAAGTTGTTAGTAAATCATTTTTACTTTTGAAGTTTTATAAAAAAAAAAACAATTGAATTAAAAATAGTTTTGAATCGTTAAATCGGTTCAACCAAAAGTCCACTTCGCGAAAGTAGAGTTTTTCATAAATGTTTCTTTGGCACTGGTATCCAAAAATCATTCCTTTATTATCAAGCTAAACATTTTTGACCCAAAATTCCCTTTTAAATTTTGACCGTTTTCGTTGTAAACACTATTTTTCATTGTATTCCCGTCGAAATATTTGTTGTGAATTTTTATTTTTTTTGATTTTTATTCGATCGAATTTGGTTTGAATTTAAAATTCATAAATATGAAAATATGCATAAGTGCACTTACATGTACATACGTATGTACATATATATGTACACGAGCAGATATGCAAAAAAAAGGGGAGATTAAAGGAAGAAGAAGAGAAAGATAATATCGGAGCTAATTGAAATAGAATGTGCTCTTCCAATATTGTAATTTATTTAAAATATGCATTAAGAAAATGTTTAATAAATAACTAAAAAAAAAATAATCTTTGTTAAGTCATTTTAAATTTAAAGGAAGAAACACAAAATAGCTAAATTTAATTTAAAACTCCAGAAAAAAATTTAAGCAAAAATTCTTAAAAATAAAAATATTTAAAAATCTATATGCATTCTCTTGTTACAGCGCACGATGCCAGCCGAAGACCGCGACATCTTTTTACATAAATTTATACAAAATCACACTCACAAACGTACAAAAAGATTACAAAGTTATTTGGTCGAAGAAAACACGCAAAGCAACAACAAAGACCAACTAAACATAAAAAAGGGTCAATTGTCCAACTAAGGTATTGGTTTCTGACCAAAAGGGCAGCCATCGAGGATATCTTCGGGCCAAAAGCATTTTTAATCCCCGCCAGAATTTCGCCAACACATACACAAACACGCACACACAACATAGTCAAAAAGTCATCAACATCACGCCATCAAGAAAATAATACCAAACCCGAACATCAAAGGCAAGACACGCAACTTCATACTATACACATCAAACCACCACACAAAAAGGTAACACAACCTAGTTTTAGACCGACTTCGCAACCGAAGTCAGCTCGATATAGATAACAGCAGAAACATCATTGCACGCAACCGCAGCAACATACAACGTGTTGCTAAACAATTAGTGGCGCAACCACCCCACGTACTTGGCAACATTGGTTAAAGCAAGCACGGCGACATCAACAGCACTCATCAACATTTACTCACCACACATCCACACGCCAACTTAAAACACAAAGATACCACGATCACAGCACTGATAAATGGAGAGATAGAGAGCAACAAAGCGCGGCTCACTGGGAGCGCGCCCACCAACTTGAAATTTTATTTTTAACATTACCACCACCATCACGCACACTTCATAATATTGGGGTACACCACCCGAATTTTTTTTGTCGAAAAGTTTTTTTTTATTTTTAATTTGAGTTTTTAATTGTTGGATTTGTTAATTCTCTTTGCTTTACCTTGTTATAATATCAGTTTATTATTTAATTAACATAACTTTATGGAATTCCATTTATTCTGAATATTTTTCTTACTTTTAAGTTTTTTTCATTTTTTTTGGCACTCGGGCCTACACGTGCACAGGCATATGCATCACCATTAGGGTGTATGCTGCCACTCTCAAAAATAAATTCTAGTTGTGCATTTTTTCTGGCTCTCTTAGTCCGTCCACAGGGTTTGCATCACATTTTCAATTTCTTAATCTTGCCACTTCAACACACAGCAGTTTGCACGAAGGTCGTATTTTTCGACTATTTTTCATTTTTGCACAATAGACCAACTTCATAATATTTCGTAATTTTTTTTTTATCTTTCTTCTTGTTCCACTATATAATTGCACATCACCTTAGTTAAGTTTCTTTAGTCACCCACTTTTTTACCGATTCGAGTTCGCGATTCATTTAGTTTTTTTTATGAATGAAAAATTTCTTTTCTTCTTCGATTTTTCTTTATATCTACACTTCACTTACACCTTTTTTGCTTTACGCGCCGCGACCCAGTTTAGCTTTGTGAAGTTTTAATTTTTACTTTTTTTGCTAAATACAAATAATTTTTTTTTGCATATGCATGAAATAATGCACATGCGCCGAACCGACACGTTAAACTAATATCAAAAGACAGTAAGGTAAGTGTACCCATTTACGTACTATTAAGACATGCCCACGTTTAAAGTGATATCTTGGCCCAGCAAAAAGCAGTTGAAATCCATTTTTGAATTCTGTGGGTTCCGAGATCTGTTACGGACTTTACGATGTTTATTAAAAAAATTTTTTTTCAACTTTACGCTTTATACTCATATTTCGACAAACGTATTTTGTTCCCAAATCCGTGCGAAAATTTGGTCCGGTTCCTAACTGCGTGCAAAAGCGTTCCTATTTCCGTTATAAATTTAAAAAAAAATGGGTTTGCGCTTATATTTTAAATATTTTTTGGAAAAAGACAAGCCATTTGGGTACAAAGTACATTCCTATGTACTTTATTTATTTATTCAAAACATAAAAACAAATTTTATCGATACAGCAATACAAAAAAAAAAAAAACCGAAAAATCCATTAGTTTCTAGTGTTGACTAGAGAAAAGGTAATTTAAAAAGTAAAATCATTGCTAACTATATATTATTTAGATTACGTACTTAAGATTTCATATATGTACGTAGTAAATTAACATATTTTGAATAATTTGAACATTTTTAGAAGTTGTGTGGCGTTAAAGTCATGAAAGCAAAAGTAATTACAACTTACTTTAAGTATTCAAATCGTTTTACTATAATTATATAAAAAAATTAAAAGTTGTATATTGAAATTACAAATTATATAATAAAACTGAACATTATACATGCAAATAGCTTATAAAATAAAGAAAAATTTGTTTAAAATAAATTATGTGAATTAATTTAAGTCATTTATTGAAAATATTCCTCTTTTATTTTTTGGCTGAGGCGGATTAATTTTTTTTTAATATTTCGTCTGCTTCATAGTCAGGAATATCGTCTTTTTCTGGCCAACGCCAATTAAATTCGCTCATGGACATAGTTTTTATTTTAAATTGTAAAGGATCTCCACAGATAACTTTTAAAACTTTTCCGGGAAACTTTTCTCCTTCATACTGGATAACAACGAAGTCTCCTTCATTATAGTATTTTTCAGGAAGTAAAGATTTTTCCAGATTTACTTTTTCACGAGGCTCCTTTTTTTTGTTGCTTTCTTCAGGGCTGTTTTCCGAAGTTTTTCCTTTGATTTATTTTCTTTTGTTTCTCTCCTTAAAGCCATTTTCTGAAGTTATCCTGTTTTTCCTCAACCAAGCGTCGTTGATATTCCATATAGTCTGAAGCTATTACCACAGTTGGAGGGAGCATTTTCTTCTGATCGGTTGAAGAAGGTTCAGGCAGAGCGTTTTTGAAGGGTGTTGGAAATTCCTCCTTTTTGGAGGTAAAGCTATCCACAGGCAAATCGTTATTAAGTGGCACGAGGTTATCAATCAACCTGTTATTGCAATTTTGATTGTCCTTTAAAGCATCATTAGCACCATTTTCAACGGCTAAATTAGAAGCGTTTATTTTTTGTGCACATAAGATTGAGTATCCATTACGTTGCAAGTTGGAGTTGAACATCTCATAGGGACATTTTAAGTAGAATCTAAGTC
Organism: Eurosta solidaginis; assembly: GCF_040869045.1. NCBI lineage: Eukaryota > Metazoa > Arthropoda > Insecta > Diptera > Tephritidae > Eurosta > Eurosta solidaginis. Next base: position 79,629 of record NW_027137023.1, on the reverse strand, counting down.
AATTACTTTCCCACATAAATCAAGGAAATCAATGCTCATGTCAACTATATCGATCATACCCGCCCGCCAATAGACTAGTAAACCCGCTTAAAGGCGCAATACCATTGCCTTCGAGACTCAGTTCCTTCTTCAAATTTTTCCAAAAGTATTACAAATTTTCGTCTTTAATATCACCAGTCCATATTCCATCGCACTCGTTATATAACTTTATTTTCTCATCTTCTAATCCCTTTTCAGATAATTTTATCAGGTCACATTGATTTGGATGTTGTTCTTCACTATTAATTACATCTTCAACATTTTCAGCAATGATGGGATTTTGCATGCCCGTTTTTTAAATTTTATGGTAAGCAACTGCATCTGCATTGAATGGATACAAAACACAAGCTCTGAAAGCACTCTGTATCACATCAGTAGTAATCGACGATGTTATACATTTATCTATAGCTGGACCGAAATCTTCACGTTTCATTCGCTGTCCATTATTTGTAATTCTCCAATCTTGTACATCCTTTTCCAAACGCTCTTCAAACAGTGACAAATTCCAACGTCCATAGGCTGTAAAAGTGCTTTGAATTTGGAAGAAGTGCAATTAGGATAATGCCATGTTTCTTGCAAAATTCGCTGAGAGGTAGAGATATATGGGATACGTGCCCATCCAAAAATAAAACGACAGGAAGTTTTACCTTCATTTCCAACAGAAAATTATAAAATACATTTGCGATATATTCAAAAAAGGTTTCTCCGGTCATCCAGCCTGAGTCAGATTTGCCAATGGCCCAGCTTTTAGGACATTTCGCCATAATATTTGGTGGGAAGCATTTATAGGGGAAAAGGGCAAACGACGGCATCATTTTTCCATCTGCGGATGCTCCTATAGACAACGTTAGACATACTTTTTCATCATTACCTGATCTGAAGTAAACGTGCTTAGCACCACGTTTGGTTAACACGGCTTGACCTTTTGGGCACAGAAAAAATGCTGATTGATCACAGTTAAAGATCCTTGATAGATCTTCCAGTACATCTAGACAGTCATTGTCTTTCATATAAGTCTCGACTCTCTCGAACCAATTCCTTAAGTAAGATTCCGTTACTGAAGCTCGGGAAGCTGTTAAGCATTGAGACATTCGTTGGCTCAAGGACGGGTTTCTTTTTAAAAACCTTTGAAACATTTTATTCCTGGAATACCATTTGTAAAAGTGTTTGGCCGTTTGAGTTCCTTAACCAAATTTCCCACGGAGTTTGTAAGCTGATCTTTAGTTATAGGAAAGCCCAGCTCCGCCAATTGATGAATCCATTTAACGATAATATTTTCTTCTTCTGTCGACAGAACTGGAAGGGGGCCTGAGGTTGGCTTTTTCGTATACTTCTTCTTGATTTGTCCAATAACGTCTGTCTGGGAATTCCATATATTTTTGATGCTCTTTAGCAGGTCATATGGCCCTTTTCCACAGCCTCAATAGCTAACTATAAAGAAGTAGGTGAATACTTCAGCATATTATGATACTAGTTGCCTCCCTTTTTTAATATTATATCACTAAAAATATGCGGTGCTGTGCAAAAAATGTTACGAAAGAACAACCCATTAATATTTCCTAATTACTGCCTATAGTATAACGTAATTAGGAACATACACAAAATTATTAAGCCTAATTCCAGGCTATGCGTTTTCTTTTCAGCAGATGCCAAAAAGAAATTTTTTCTAAATTATTATATTGAGACAATATTTTATATGATTATAATCCGTATATATGTACAAAATGTGTATATTTAGACAAAATTTTTAATATTTTCTTTATTAACTTTTTGTATAATTTTCCCAAATATTAGCTGTTTGACCATAACTTTATTTTTACCAATTAAAGGTAAAACTCTTAAGAATTTGTCACAACACTCTTACCAATTCCACTAACGATATACACTGACGCATGCCTCTGTACAAAAGTTTAGAGTCAACTGATAATTGAATGTAAATCTTATTTAAAAAATGTATCTTTGAGACTGACAAGTAGGAATTTTCAAATTTTAACAGTTTTGATAATATTCTTAAATTTTTTTTATTAGAAAAATTGTTTCATTTCCTTATTTTTCTGCTTCAAACTTTTTTACCAAAAATAGCACGGAGTTTGGGGGCTAGCACGGGAATGGGTGCACTTACCTTAGTTCTTATTAATTAGCCTTTACCACGGTCAAGCGGCCAAAGTCCGTAACAGTAGCAGGGATAACTCATTGATTTGTTTTTTTCTTCTTTACTTCCAGCTTAGGTGTTGTTTTTGGTACCAAAATCATACGGATAAGCGAGGTAAGTTTTTTTGAAGAAAACATATGCACATACATTTATGTATGTAGAGTGGTTCTCTGAGTAAGGGCACACATTCTTATACAGATATTTCTGTTGACGTACGTGCATTTTTACATATGTTTATACGTGTGCATAAATGATTAGATAGACAGTAGGCCGTTGTTGAATTTTTAATATTTCTTTGTAAATTTTCCTTTCAAATAAAAATTTAATATTTTGAGATTCGGATTAGGGAAGAAGTAATGAAACAGAAGTTATAATTTTTGATTAGCTGTAAGGAGTCATTTATAATTATTTGAATAAATATTGTTTATTAATTTGAAGTTGGAATTCATTGGAATCAGCGTTTTGTATTGAGGTATATGGGTTGAGGATTATTATTTTTCATACATAGGTAATTTCAACTACAACATGTCTGGCTAAAGGCAGTTTCTTTGTTGGCGTAGGTGTTGCCCTTGCGACAACTGATGGTAAGTTGGGGTAGTTGAGTGGAAAGATGGAAGATACGTAGGTACATAAAGACGGACATTAGTCAGGTTCAAGAGGATTCTACTCCGGAAACCGAGCCATAGTAGAGTTCAAAGGCTGTTCACATCTCGTGAACGGGAGGGGTGGGAAGGCTCCACCTGAATCGGACAGGGTTTCTCCCGCTTTCCTATATTTATTTTTATTTAGTTTGTTTAGATACTTTCCCCCAGGCATGAACTCAATTTTGCTATGCGACTGCTGGGAAAGGGGAAGTGGCAATAACCGCACCTCAGAGCCGACGAGCCTCAGCCGGGCTACTAACATGCCATCCCGCCACTTCTCTCCCGTACCAGGCAGTTACGTAACAACTCTTGGAGAACTGCTCGTGTAGCTTTCCTTCCAATGGCGGGAAGATCGGTCACGTGTATCCCAAAGACTATATATATATATATATATTATATATAGCTTAACATCATTTCTGCTCAAAACCTTTGAGAGGCTGATAGATGTGTACATAAAGTCCACCGTGGATGAAAAGCTGCTCTCCACAACACAATATGCGCACACCAAAGGCAAGTCGGTAGACACCGCATTTCATAGGGTGGTAATAAGCATAGAGAAAGCCCTGGAATATAAGGAATATGCTCTAAGAGTCTTCTTAGACATTGCCGGGGCTTTCAATAATATTTCTAAATGGGCGATTATGGATGGTCTTAATTACATTAAAGTACATCCAGCCTTAACGAGATGGATCGGCTGCATGATAAATTGCAGGAAGATTACATCACAATGGGGATTGTACTAGGCCACGAACTCAGTGGAGAGGGGAACGCCGCAGGGAGGGTTTGCTGTCACCTCTGCTGTGGACACTGGTCATAAGTGGAAAGTGCCTTCCAACGACTAGCTCTTTGATGGATCGGGCGCTTCGGGATATTCATACCTGGCCATCTAATGTCGGGTTAATGGTCAACGCGGAGAAGACGGATATGGTCTTGTTTACAAAGAGGAAAAGGTCCCAAAATGGATCAGGCCTAAGTTAGGAGGGGTGACCCTACAGGAGAAACCTTGCACAAATATTTAGGAATCATCCTAGACAGTAAGTTGTCATGGAAACTCAACGTGGAGGAGAGGGTGAAGAAGGATTCAAAGGCACTTTATGCATGTAAAAGAACGCTGGGGTGTACGTTGGTCTTATCGCCCTCTCTTTCTCATTGGGTTTTACAGCGATTGTAAGCCATATTATATAATATGGAGTTCTTATTTAGTGGAAAGCCACACAAAAAATAACCTACCTCCAAAAATTAGAGGGGGTATGCAGACTATCAATGCTTAGCATTACGGGAGCCCCGAAAACAACCCCGACGGCTGCATTGTATGCCATTCTGCACATTCCACCTGTAGAACTGGTAGCAAAGAACATAGCGTTAACAACTGCAACCAGGATCGGTGCCTCGGGGCAGCTTGAGCGCCGACCATACGGCCATAGTAGTATAGCGTCATAAATCACAAGACGAACACACTACCTGATTCCCTATCTGCGCTTCGAGGGCGATCTTAAGGCCACAATAGAGGTGGACGGTTGGCGCAAGGGTGCTCAAATGGCGGAAGAGGCGATACATGTGTACACAGATGGTTCCAAAGTAGCGGAAGGAGTAGGGTCTGCGGTATACTGTGCTGATCCGGAAATAAACAGATCCTACAGGCTGCCGGATTACTGGAGCGTTTTGCAAGCGGAAATAGTAGCCGTAACCAAAGCAGTAGGAAACCTGGAAGAAAATAACTTAAGCTGCAACCGTATTAACTTTTTTTATTGACAGTCAAGCAGCAATTAAGGCAATAAATTCGCATAGCACAGCATCTAAATGCGTGTTAGAGTGGAAATAATCGCATACATCTATATTGTGCCCCAGGGCATATGGGAATATATGCGAATGAAAAAGCGGATGAACTAGCTAAAACGGGCGCATCCCTTGAAGCTTGCTCCGTAGACGTCCCAATTAGACTGGGCGAGATTAAGCGAAGGCGAGTGGTGCACATGATCGACCAAGCAGGAAAGACGAGGGTTCAAGCAGGGGCTGTAAAGTGTCGAAAATTATGTGTAGGTCTTACAACCTTAGACTAACAAAGTTGCTTCTATCATTAACAAGTTAGGAAGGCTAAGTTCGGGTGTAACTGAACATTACATACTCCGCTGAGAGCTATGGAGACAAAATAAGGGAAAATCACCATCTAGGAAAATGACCCTAGGGTAACCCTGGAATGTGTTTGTATGACATGTGTATCAAATGGTAGACATTAAAGAGTATTATAAGAGGGAGTGAGCCATAGTTCTATAGGTGGACGTCATTTAGGGATATCGCCATAAAGAGGGACCAGGGCTGACTCTGAAATTTGCTTGTACGATATGGGTATCAAATGAAAGGTGGGTAATGAGTGTTTTAAAAGGGCGTGGGCTTAGTTCTATAGGTGGACGCCTTTTCGAGATATCGCCATAAAGGTGGACCAGGGGTGACTCTAGAATTTGTTTGTACGATATGGGTATCAAATGAAAGATGTTAATCAGTATTTTAAAACGGAGTGGGCCTTAGTTCTATAGGTGGACGCCTTTTAGAGATATCGCCATAAAGGTGGACCAGGGGTGACTCTAGAATTTGTTTGTACGATATGGGTATCAAATGAAAGGTGTTAATGAAGAATTTAAAAGGGCGTGCGCCTTAGTTCTATAGGGGAACGCATTTTCGAGATATCGGCATAAAGGTGGACCAGGGGTGACTCTAAAATTTGTTTGTACGATATGGGTATCAAATCAAAGGTGTTAATCAGCATTTTAAAAAGGAGTGGGCCTTAGGACTATAGGTGGAAGCCTTTTCGAGATATCGCCATAAAGGTGGACCAGGGGTGACTCTAGAATGCGTTCGTACAATATGGGTATCAAACGAAAGGTGTTAATGAGAATTTTAAAAGGGAGTGGGCCTTAGTTCTATGGGTGGACGCCTTTTCGAGATATCGCCATAAAGGTGGACCAGGGGTGATTCTAGAATGCCTTTGTACGAAGGTGTTAATGAGTATTTTAAATGGGCGTGCGCCTTAGCTCTATAGGTGGACGGACGCCTTTTCGAGATATCGCCATAAAGGTGGACCAGGGGTGACTCTAGAATTTGTTTTTACGATATGGGTATCAAATGAAAGGTGTTAATCAGCATTTTAAAAAGAAGTGGGCCTTAGTACTATAGGTGGACGCCTTTTCGAGATATCGCCATAAAGGTGGACCAGGGGTGACTCTAGAAAGCGTTCGTACAATATGAGTATCAAACGAAAGGAGTTAATGAGTATTTTAAAAGGGAGTGGGCCTTAGTTCTAACGGTGGACGCCTTTTCGAGATACCGCTTTAAGGTGGAACAGTGGTGACTCTAGAATGTGCTTGTACAATATTGGTATCAAATGAAACGTGTTAATGGGTATTTTAAAATGGAGTGGGCCTTAGTTCTATAGGTGGTCGCCTTTTTGAGATATCGGCATAAAAGTAGACCAGGGTTGACTCTATAACTTATTTGTACGATATGGGTATCAAATTAAAGGTACTAATGAGGGCTATGTGAAGGCGTTTTCCAGATATCGACCAAAATGTGGACCAGGGTGACCCAGACCATCATCTGTCGGATACCGCTAATTTATTTATATATGTAATACAATATAATACTGTTTCTGCTAAGATTCCAAGGGCTTTTGATTTCGCCCTGAATAACTTTTTCATTTTCTTCTACTTAATATGGTAGGTGTCACACCCATTTTACAAAGTTTTTTTCTAAAGTTATATTTTGTGTCTACAAACCAATCCAATTACCATGTTTCATCTCTTTTTTCATATTTGGTATAGAATTATGGCATTTTTTTCATTTTTCGTAATTTTCGATATCGAAAAAGTGGGTCATTCTCGAGTTTCGGCCCTTTTTTATACCAATACAAAGTGAGTTCAGATAAGTACGTGAACTGAGTTTAGTAAAGATATATCGATTTTTGCTCAAATTATCGTGTTAACGCCCGAGCGGAAGGACAGGCGGTCGACTGTGTATAAAAACTGGGCGTGGATTCAACCGATTTCGCCCTTTTTCAGAGAAAACAGTTATCGTCCCAGATTCTAAGCCACTACCAAATTTCACCAGGATTGGTAAATTTTTGTTCGACTTATAGCATTGTTTAGGCCACAGGCCTAAATATATCCGCCCCCCCCCCTCCCCCCCACCGCGTAACATAATTTCCTTTTATTTCTTTTCTTTAGTTTACTACCACCCACATATGCTTGTGGTCACTAATACACACAGGCATCTGTGAGTGGTGGTACGTATGCATTAGGGAGGGTCGATTTAAAAATCACTCATTGCTCTGTGAAAATCGTATTCCAGGGATCAAAATAAGAAACTTTGCCGAAGGAACCATACCTCTAAAACGAATTCTGGTGTCCCCCAATTTGGGTCGAACTTTTGGGTAGGGGCAAATTTTGAAAAATCCCACTTTGACCCTTTTAAAGTGCTCCAATCGAGTCCAAATGAATGACCGACCCCCACTAACTTTGGAGGCCCGACCCACCGATGCCAGTGGTACACCCCCTGGTACCTCCCTGAGGGTTCACCAAACAAACATTTCAAAAAATCGCCGGTTTTGCACTTTAAATGAAAAAATCAGCTAAATGGCTATGTTTTTTCTTTATTTTTATTTATTTATTTATAATAATATTTATTATTTATTTATAATAATATCTATTTTTTCTCTTAAGAAATTTATTTAGTCAGAACATATGTAAATGAAAAAATTAATTTAAGTGAGTTATCGAAAAGAAACTAAAAAAAATTATTGTTTGAAATCTTTTTAACTTTCAAGTCTGGGCAATTTCGCACGGCTCTCTAATGTCGTCGCCATAACAGCCTCTACATTTTCCGGTATAACCCGTTTGGAAACGCTAGCTAGCAATTGAACATGTCGTTCCTTGTGTGTGTGATGGAATTTTTGGATCATTAAACGGTGGATCATCTTGATTTAAATATTCTTTCAATGTATCGTACGGAATGCTTCGCGTGAATGGTGGTTCAAATACGATATTTATATCATTCAAATTGATAATTTCCGTATAACTTGTGCAATTAAAGTTTATATCTGGTTTTTTATAAACTCTAAGTTCCATTGGCTCGTCAACATCGGTTCGATAGCATAGAATTTTCTTGATGGCACAGTCGCGCCTTTCTTTGCTATCATCAAACAACATTGATAAAAAGATATTTTCCGAATGCGCATAATATGAATTATCTTTAATTACTTGATTGACAATTTTGCGTAAACTGCCGTACACGACAGAGCTGTAATACTTGATACTGAAGTACATTGGCACATAACATTTAATTATAAATTGAACCAAAATTCTTAAATTTGCATCTGGATTTTCCGTTGTCACATATAATCGCAATAATCTAGCGGCCTTGGTGAGCCACCGAGAACGTACAATTTCCTCTGGTTTGATGTTAGCCAGATCCACCGGAACTACGCCGCTAGAAATTGCACGGGCCATATCGTATAAGTACTTCGATTCGGTGGAAAATTCTATTTTTTCTGGAGCAGGGGGCATATTTTGCAACTCAATTTTCTGGAAGCCGTCCACCACCTGAAAATATATAATAACAAGTAAGGAAGTTTAAGTTCGGGTGTAACCGAACATTACATACTCAGTTGAGAGCTATGGTGACAACATAAGGGAAAATAACCATGTAGGAAAATGAACCGAGGGAAACCCTGGAATGTGTTTGTATGACATGTGTATCAAATGAAAGGCATTAGAGAGTATTTTATGAGGGAGTGGGCCATAGTTCTATAGGTGGACTCCGTTTAGGGATATAGCCATAAAGGTGGATCAGGGTTGACTCTAGAATGCGTTTGTACGATATGGGTATCAAATGAAAGGTATTAATGAGTATTTTAAAAGGGCGTGGACCTAAGTTCTATAGATGGACGCCTTTTCGAGATATCGCCGTAAAGATGGACCAGGGGTGACTCTAGAATGCGTTTGTACGATATGGGTATCAAAGGAAAGAAAGGTGTTAATGAGCATTTTAAAAGGGAGTAATCCTTAGTTCCATAGGTGGACGCCGTTTCGAGATATCGCCATAAAGGCGGAACAGGGGTGACCCTAGAATTTGTTTGCACAATATGGGCATCAAACGAAAGGTGTTAATGAGTATTTTAAAAGGGAGTGGGCCTTAGTTCTATAGGTGGACGCCGTTTCGAGATATCGCCATAAAGGTGGGCCAGGGGTGACTCTAGAATTCGTTTGTGCAATATGGGTATCAAACGCAAGGAGTTAATGAGTATTTTAAGAGGGAGTGGGCCTTAGTTCTATAGGTGGACGCATTTTCGAGGTATCGCAATAAAGGTGGACCAGGGGTGACTCTAGACTTTGTTTGTACGATATGGGTATCAAATGAAAGGTGATAATGAGTATTTTTAAAAGGGAGTGGGCCTTCGTTTTATAGGTGTTCGCCTTTTCGAGATATGGCCATAAAGGTGGACCAGGGGTGACTCTAGAATTTGTTTGTACGATATGGGTATCAAATGAAAGGTGCTAATGAGTATTTTAAAAGGGTGTGGGCCTTAGTTCTATAGGTGGATGCCCTTTCGAGATATCGCCATAAAGTTTCTAGAATTTTTGTGTACGATATGGGTATCAAATGAAAGGTGTTAATGAGTATTTTAAGAGGGAGTGGGCCTTCGTTTTATAGGTGTTCGCCTTTTCGAGATATCGCCATAAAGGTAGACCAAGGGTGACCCTAGAATTTGTCTGCACAATATGGGCATCAAACGAAAGGTGTTAATGAGTATTTTAAAAGGGAGTGGGCCTTAGTTTTATAGGTGGACGCCGTTTCGAGATATCGCCATAAAGGTGGGCCAGGGGTGACTCTAGAATTGGTTTGTGCAATATGGGTATCAAACGAAAGGAGTTAATGAGTATTTTAACAGGGAGTGGGCCTTAGTTCTATAGGTGGACGCATTTTCGAGGTATCGCAATAAAGGTGGACCAGGGGTGAGTCTAGAATTTGTTTGTACGATATGGATATCAAATGAAGGGTGTTAATGATTATTTTAAAAGGGCGTGGGGCTTAGTTCTATAGGTGGACCCCTTTTCGAGATATCGCCATAAAGGTGGACCAGGGGTGACTCTAGAATTCTTTTGTGCAATATGGGTATCAAACGAAAGGAGTTAATGAGTATTTTAAGAGGGAGTGGGCCTTAGTTCTATAGGTGGACGCCTTTTCGAGATATCGCCATAAAGATGGACCAGGTGTGACTCTAGAATGCGTTTGTACGATATGGGTATCAAATGAAAGGTGTTAATGAGTATTTTAAAAGGGAGTAAATCTTAGTTCCATAGGTGGACGCCGTTTCGAGATATCGCCATAAAGGTGGGCCAGGGGTGACTCTAGAATTCGTTTGTGCAATATGGGTATCAAACCAAAGGAGTTAATGAGTATTTTAAGAGGGAGTGGGCCTTTCTGGACCAGGGGTGACTCTAGACTTTGTTTGTACGATATGGGTATCAAATGAAAGGTGTTAATGAGTATTTTTAAAAGGGAGTGGGCCTTCGTTCTATAGGTGTTCGCCTTTTCGAAATATCGCCATAAAGGTGGACCAGGGGTGACTCTAGAATGAGTTTGTACGATATGGGTATCAAATTAAAGGTATTATTGAGAGTTTTAAAAGGGAGTGGTGGTAGTTGTATATGTGAAGGCGTTTTCCAGATATCGACCAAAATGTGGACCAGGGTGACCCAGAACATCATCTGTTGGATACCGCTAATTTATTTATATATGTAATACCTGCCAAGATTTTAAGGGTTTTTTATTTTGCCCTGCAGAACTTTTTCATTTTCTTCTACTGAATATGGTAGGTGTCACAACCATTTTATAAAGTTTTTTTTAAAGTTATATTTCGCGTCAATAAAACAATCCTTACCTTACCATGTTTCATCCCTTTTTTCGTATATGGTATAGAATTATGGCATTTTTTTCATTTTTCGCAATTTTCGATATCGAAAAAGTGGGCGTGGTTATAGTCGGATTTCGTTCATTTTTCATACCAAGATAAAGTGGGTTCAGATAAGTACGTGAACTGAGTTTAGTAAAGATATATCGATTTTTGCTCAAGTTATCGTGTTAACGGCCATGCGGAAGGACAGACGGACGACTGTGTATAAAAACTGGGCGTGGCATCAACCGATTTCGCCCGTTTTCACAGAAAACAGTTAAAGCCATAAAATCTATGCCCCTTCCAAATTTCAAAAGGATTGGTTAATTTTTGTTCGACTTATGGCGTTAAAAGTATCCTAGACAAATTAAATGAAAAAGGGCGGAGCCACGCCCATTTTTAAATTTTCTTTTATTTTTGTATTTTGTTGCACCATATCATTACTGGAGTTGAATCTTGACATAATTTACTTATATACTGTAAAGATATTAAATTTTTTGTTAAAAGTTTACTTAAAAAAAATTTTTTTTTTAAAAGTGGGCGTGGTCCTTCTCCGATTTTGCTAATTTTTATTAAGCGTACATATAGTAATAAGAGTAACGTTTCTGCCAAATTTCATCATGATATCTTCAACGACTGCCAAATTACAGCTTGCAAAATTTTAAATTACCTTCTTTTAAAAGTGGGCGGTGCCACGCCCATTGTCCAAAATTTTACTAATTTTCTATTTTGCGTCATAAGTTCAACTCATCTACCAAGTTTCGTCGCTTTATCGGTCTTTTGTAATGAATTATCGCACTTTTTCCGTTTTTTCGAAATTTTCGATATCGAAAAAGTGGGCGTGGTTATAGTCCGATATCGTTCATTTTAAATAGCGATCTGAGATGAGTGCTCAGGAACCTACATACCAAATTTCATCAAGATACCTCAAAATTTACTCAAGTTATCGTGTTAACGGACGGACGGACGGACGGACGGACGGACGGACATGGCTCAATCAAATTTGTTTTCGATCCTGATTATTTTGATATATGGAAGTCTATATCTATCTCGATTCCTTTATATATGTACAACCAACCGTTTTCCAATCAAACTTAATATACTCTGTGAGCTCTGCTCAACTGAGTATAATAAAATAATTAAAAATGGTTGAAAATTATAATAAATGAGTGATAGCAATAACTTACCGGAAGAGTTTCACAAGTTTCGATTTGACGGCTCAGTTTTCTGGTTGCCGATCTTGGTCCAGTGCTGGTTGATTTATCCAAAGCTTCAAACAAATGCCGAAACGGAAGTTCGTTGAAGTGTAGAAGACAAACGAACCAATGTAATGAATGATCTTTTTAACAGCAATTCGAATCGTCGTATAATTCCACCGTGTGGGCCAGTGTTTGTTGGCTCACCGTCAGTGCATATTCCAATTAATGCATCCAGTGATATATTTTTATCGTTGAAAAAACCATTTAATTTGGTTGTTTTGTATTCAGCGGTTTCATGTTCCAGTCTTACGTAACCAATCAATTCAGAATTGGGTTCTCTCAAAATAACAAAATGAGGTTCTTTTACCATCCTAGTATGATACTTCTCATCAATTTTATATATAGTTAAAGTATCATCTTTTCTGCCATTGAATGAAAACGCTAACAAATTGGTATCATTTAATCGTTTGCGAAGCACTTCCTGTCTGCATTTCTGTTTTTCTATGCGAACTTTCGATTTATCCATGATGAGAGGTTTCCCATGCTTATCTTTAATTTTAAAATCTTCCAAAAGAGTGGTTCCCAATGCTGATGCTACTCTGTCAGGCACACCGAATCTGTCATTTACCAAGGCAAAGTTAAAACAATCGTATCTCTCTGTGTATTGTGAACTTGTGCTTCTATCCATATCTTCTTGAACCGGTGACGGTGCGTATGTTGAATCATCGGGATCTTGGTATGTTGGCATTGATGACATAGACGTTGCTCCTTGCTCTTCAGTTTCCATCATAAATGCATCCATTTTTAGTCTTCTCTGATTATGTTGATCGTGCATGAACTCTTTGAGGCGTTCGGGCCCAGCCGCATGCACATGGAGCTGCCTTCAAATCGCATTTACATGTTCCAATGTAAAAAATTGTTTCCAGAGATTTTACATACTCTGTAAATTGTTGGGTGTTGATTCTTCTCTTGATTTGCTCTTGATACTTGTCAAGCAATTTATTCAATTTATTAAATACACTTTTTTTCAGCATTATTTCCATACCAAGTTTTTCCCAAATTCCAATCAACTCATCTTGTACTTGAATAGTGAATGATTTATGGGAAAACTTTTTTTGTTATGTTTTAGCACGTTCGCTTAAGTAAAAATAATATCTCAAGATATCCAGATGGGTTGGTAAATTTAGATCAGTTAAATCAGCAGACACACCAAAAACAGTAACATCATGCTTGGGTATATGACTCATTGGGTTTTCGATAGTTGTTGATGTAGTTGCTTCATCTTGCTGTGCAGAGGATGGTGGATTCATTGTAAACTTTTTGATTTGGATGGTCACTTCACCTATTATTTGTTTTGAAATATTTTTTTTATCTGAAATTAGCACTTCACACTTTGAGTTCTTCACAACGACTTAATGCATTCACAAAAACTGTTGCGTTATATATGGTCTACGAGACGAGGTAATAAGAATGAAATGGTAATTTCAATTCTACCTGCTGTGTCTTGTGGTGGCTTAAAAAAACAACACAAGCAATTTTACGATCTGCAATTGTGTCACAGAGATACCTTCATTTTTTAAAACGGTTGAATAAAAAACCCACACAACTATGTTTACGACTTGCAAATGCATCACAGTGATGCCTTGGTTTTAGAAGGGTTGTAAAAACGCTAATTTCTAATAATTTTTTTTTTAATTTCTTTTCTATTACTAAGTTAAATTAATTTTTTCATTTACATATGTTCTGACTAAATGAATTTCTAAAGAGAAAAATAAACTCCAAAAAGCAAAAACATAGGCATTTCGCTGATTTTTTCATGTAAAGTGCAAAACCGGCGATTTTTTGAAATGTTTGTATGGTGAACCCCCATGGGGTTCCAGGGGGTGTGCCGCTGGCATCGGTGGGTGGGGCCCCCAAAGTTAGTGGGGGTCGGTCATACATTTGGACTCGATTGGAGCACTCTAAATGGGTCATAGTGGGATTTTTCAAAATTTGCCCCTACCCAAAAGTTCGACCCAAATTGGGGGACACCAGAATTCGCTTTAGAGGTATAGTTCCTTCGGCAAAGTTTCTTATTTTGATCCCTAGAATATGAGAGCAATGGGCGATTTTTTTGCCTCCCCACAAATCGACCCGGCCTAGCATACATATAGTAGTAGGAGTAACGTTCCTACCAAATTTCATCATGATATCTTCAACGACTGCCAAATTACAGCTTGCAAAACTTTTAAATTACATTCTTTTAAAAGTGGGCGGTCCCACGCCCATTATCCAAAATTTTACTAATTTTCTATTCTGCGTCATAAGTTCAACTCACCTACTTTTCATCGCTTTATCCGTCTTTGGTAATGAATTATCGCACTTTATCGGTTTTTCAAAATTTTCGATATCAAAAAAATGGGCGTAATTATGGTCCGATATCGTTCATTTTAAATAGCGATCTGAGATGATTGCCCAGGAACATACGTACCAAATTTAATTAAGATGCCTCAAAATTTACTCAAGTTATCGTGTTAACGGACGGACGGACGGACATGGCTCAATCAAATTTTTTTTGGATACTGATGATTTTGATATATGGAACTCTATATCTATTTCGATTCCTTTATTCTGTACAACCAACCGTTATCCAATCAAGGTTAATATACTCTGTGAGCTCTGCTCAACTGAGTATAAAAAGAGAGGACTGTTGACTCATGACGTGTATTCTGACTGGACTCTGCCTTCTGGCGTCACATGCCTTTAAATTAGGCTTGGTCAGTGATAGCAGATGTAGGAAGTGCGAGCTGGAGGAGGCTCGTGCCCTGCGCTTGCCAGGCTAAGACTCCAGCTATTAGGGGTGATACAGCTGTCAGATCTAGAAGCAGGAAGTGGCTTAAGTCCTAGGAAGCTTCTAGTATTTGCCAAGAGGACGGAGTTATTTTATAACATAGGTCCTGGTTTTTGATAGGGTTTTTCAGTTTGGTCGTTAAAACAAATTTCTGGTAACACACGGACTCATTCAGTCTATGTGAGGTCCTCATGGACCGTCCAGTTCAACCTAACCTAACCTATACATTCGACCGAGCAGACCGAACCGCATAACTTTGTAGACACCTTGAAACTAAAATTTTCTAATGTTCGATCACTTTCGGAGGCTGGTGGATATCATAGAACCTACGCCTGCGCGACAAGCTACATACCCACACATTCATACACGCTTTTACTTGGGCGGTTGTTGCTTCGCGGATAAAAACACATACAAATACACGCGTATTCCTACACGACTGATGATATGGCTGTCGTTACAATTAGCAGACTATCAAGTGTTCATACAACCGCAGCTATCTTCTAAACAGACATAGCACCGATCTGGAAGATAGCTCGTTTAAAAGGCCCTTTCACACGCTCTCATTTGGTATATACCCCGTACGAAAAGGTCTGTAGATAAGTCTGTAAGATCTTGTTATTTCATTCTCTATAGATAAAAATTAACATATTTGCAAGTGTCCATACAACTGCAGCTATCTTCTAAAACGAGCATAGTACTGATTTGGAGCTTTACTGTGAGCCAATACTCCAAACCGACCTAACAATCCTGATACTACTTTGGCGGCTGTTGAAATACGTATTCAAAAGCGACATAGAAAAAAAGGTATCGCCAAATATGGGTTAATGAAAATCAAATGAAATTCCAGCGAATCGTATTTCGCAACTGCCCCAAGGATCCAATCAACTTTTATGAACTGAAAACAGTAACATTTGGAGTGACTTGCGCTCCCTACCTTGCGATTCGAACACTACACAAACTGGCTGATGACGTGGAGACCTCGCATCCAATGGCAGCAGATATCTTGCGAAATTGTATGTACGTTGACGACGTACTCGCCGGTGGACACAGCATCGAAACTGCGATGAGGGCAAGGGATCAGATATCATCGGCATTGCAATCGGCCGGCTTCCCATTGCGAAAATGGACATCCAACTGCAATAAAATTCTGCAGGGTATACCGAAGCAACATTTATTAACAGGGGACTTCCTAGAGTTTGAAGATACTAGTATGGTTAAAGCTCTAGGCATTAAGTGGAACGCGCATTCCGACCTATTCTATTTTACTGCTAAACCTTTTGAAAACAGTGATGCCATCACAAAAGGGGCTATACTTTCTGCGATTGCAAAGCTGTTCGACCCTCTTGGCTGGCTGGCACCAGTGGTAATTGTAGCCAAGATAATAATGCAAAATATTTGGTTGGAAGGGACAGGCTGGGATGCAAATGTGTCTAAAACTACTTTACATCGGTGGCAAGCATTCAGGACTGACTACGAAAAGATCAACGATATACGCATACCGCGATGGGTTCACTACACATTGAAGGACAATATCGAAATACATGGATTCAGCGATGCTTCAGAAAAAGCATATGCCGCCACTGTTTTCCTGAGGGTACAGACAAAGGATCAAGTCTTCACCAACCTGTTGATGGCCAAGACGAGAGTAGCCCCCGTCAAAACCATACCCTTGCCTCGACTCGAACTCTGCGGTGCAGTTCTACTAGCAGAAATGATCGAATCTGTGGTCGAAAATAAGAAACTTTCGAACATTAAAGTAACCCTTTGGACAGATTCAACTATAGTGCTGGCATGGATCCGAAAACCACCATGTTCGTGGTCGTAGGAGACAAAGTATGGCGGCACGTAGACTCCGCGTCATATCCTGCAGATTTGGCGAGCAGAGGCCTCTACGCTTCGGATCTAATCAACAATTCTTTGTGGTGGCAGGAAACTTCTTGGTTACAAGAAGACAACGAAAATTGCCCAACACAAGAAGAAGATTACAATACGAATATGAAGGAAAAGAGGGTGAAAGTTCATGCAACATCGGTCGAAAATAACTTTGATATTCTGGATAGGATTTCCGATCTACCAAGGGCTTTGCGGGTTATATCTTATATTCTTCGGTTTTTCCAGAATACGCACCCAACAACGGAAGCCTCCTTTAAAACGAATTCTCATTCGATAACCCCTGACGAAATAGAAAAACAACACAAATATTGATAACAATATGCCAAAGGCAACATTATCAAGAAGAGTACCCAAATTTGAAGTCAGGAAAATTAATAAATGGCAAGAGTGAGATTTTACCCCTGGACACATATATAGATGAAGAAGGCATCATTCTAACTGGGGGAGGACTGGGGCATCCAAAGACATGTTCCATAACGAAAGTCATCCCATTATTCTTCCTTATACTTGCAGGTTATCCAGACTTATAGTTCAATCCTCTCATAAGACCACCCTGCATGGAGGGAACCAGCTGATACTACGTCATATCCGCACTCAGTACTGGATCCCACGTGTTAAAATAATGATACGGTCTGTTATCCACAACTGTAAGGTCTGTACTATTTACAGGAAGAGGACACAAACGCAACTTATGGGGATCCTTCCGAAGGAGCGCACCACCTTTTCTAGGGCCTTCACCAACACCGGGGTAGATTTCGCGGGACCATTCGATATAAAATCCTACAGAGGGAGGGGATGTCAAATTTCAAAAGGATACGTTTGCTTGTTTGTCTGCTTTTCGATGAAAGCCATCCATCTAGAAGCGACAAACGACCTTAGTACCGGGTCCTTCCTAGCTGCCTTCGCCAGATTTGTATCCAGACGAGGCTGTCCGAAAAACGTTTACTCCGACAATGGTACTAACTTTGTCGGAGCTTCGCGATCTTTACGATCCGAGTTTAAAGCATTTCTGCGTGAAGCAAGGGACGGAACATTGAATAAATATAGCCATCACATTTTTGAATGGCATTTTATACCGCCAAGCGCTCCTCACATGGGAGGTTTGTGGGAAGCGGGGGTAAAAAGTTTTAAGACCCATCTTAAAAAGATCGCGTCTGATCATAAATATAGTTTTGAGGAGTTTACTACCCTCTTATGTCGAATTGAGGCCTGCCTCAACTCTAGGCCCCTCAGTTCCTCATCCAGTGACCCTTCCTACCTGTAGCCACTTACTCCAGGCCACTTTCTCGTGGGTGGACATCTTCTGGCCTCACCTGAACTCGAATGCAGTGAAAACCTTGCCTCAATTGTAACCCGATGGCAGAAGATGAAAACTCTCCATCAAACAATCTGCAAAAGATGGAAATCAGAATATCCCACCGAAATCCAAAAACGATACAAGTGGAAACATCCACAGACAAACTTAAAACCCGCGGATCTAGTCGTCATAAAAGAGGATAACCTACAACCAAACGAGTGGAGGATGGGGAGAATCTTCAACGCACACCCAGGTTCCGATAACCGTGTACGTGTTGTTGACGTCAATACAATTAAAGGACAAATTACGAGACCAATCTCGAAACTGGTACTACTCCCGCCCAACGACAAGGAAAATGAACTTTAATAATCCACATTCCTTTATCCCAAAAAACCCAGCTCCCGTTCACTCCGAACGAGGTCAACACACAAATAACCCAGCACTCGTTCCCGTGAACGAGGCCAACACACCCTAACGCAGGTAAACTATCTGCCCCAGAATACAATTGAATTAGCAATTACACCCCAAACATCAATTTCCATATGAACCACACGTTCAAACTTAAAAGTACCGGCGTTCTTTGCCCTAACCCAAATAAGCATGCGTTGCGACAATGTAAAGCATGTGTGCAAACGTCGAATCTAAATGTCACGCAGAACAAAAATTGGATATCGAGTTTGGGTTTCACGCAGCAAATTCACCTTGGGTTGCTCTCATACAAGTTGTATGGACATGAGACATTTTTGACAGAAAATTACTTGCGTGCGTTTATATTAGGTTGGCTGTAAGAAACACAAGGCGGTGTTCTAAATGACAATCCGGCCTGTTCTGAATTCCGACTCGTTTTGAAAAGTAAGGCGAGGTTGATTCCGAGTCGATTTCTTTTTGGTGTTCCCAATTCCGATTTAAACAAATCGATACGAAGTTGTTTTCGAATCGTTTTCATATCGAGTCGATAGTAAAGCGAACCAGCTGTTCTTCTTTATTTTGGTTTTAGTTAAATTAAAATTGTGCAAAAATTTGAACAAAACGCCAGCACCAATGGTTTTCGCAAATGCAGAGGCAACAAGACAATTGCAATTTTGCATAAAAAACGCTAAGATCGATCGATCGAAATTGAGAACACGTCGGCTTGCTTTCGATCGGAATCGCTTTGCTTAGGTGAGAAAATTTTTGATAGGAGTTTTCAAATTAAGATTTATTATACTAAATAAACAAATAGTCCAGCAAAACGTTGTAATAAATCTTCCAAATAAAATAAGTAATTTAATAAAACTTATTTGTAGGGAAAATAATGAAATGATCTGTACTTAATAGGCTAAATACTTTCGATTCCGACTGCTCAGAGGCAAAACTTTTCAAATCGATCAAGTCTGGTCGGAATCGATATTCAGAACACCAAAACATTTCGATTCCGAATAAATTGGTCGGAATCGAAATCGAGAACAGGTCCGAATAACTTAAATTCCAATCTGAATATCCTAATATTTTCCACATAAGACAATTAAAAGCGAAAATTTAAATTAAAATAAAGTGCCTAAAACAAACGATATTGTAACGAATTTGCTGCAAATCCTCTTATTTGCCTTTTTGCTAAGTTCGTATCAATAAACTGTTGAATAAATAACTCCAATATTGAATAATGGAAAAATGGCCTTTATTAAAGTACTTCACAATAACACTTAATAACCAAACTGATAGCTTAACTGAAACTGACTTTCAAAATTAATACTGCTATTGCTCGCTAGATATCGTCTTACTCGAAACTCAAATCAAACTGAATTACTTCTGACCCGCTTGCGCCGCTTTTATAGTTTACGCTGCATACTTCCAGGCTCTTCTATTTCCAGAACTTACCAACTATTTCGTATGTTTATAGTTCTCATATAGTTTCTACTTGTTTACAATTGTCTACTTTTCAGCGTCTCACAGATGTATGTGAGTTTGTAGTTTACAGTCTCTCGCACACACATAGGCGTATAAGTAAATGCATCTGTGTGACATCTCTCGGCTGCCTTATATATGTGTATACATGATTTGATTATTGACATAAATACCGCTTAGCATGGCTTTAGTGATGGTATAGCCTAGTGATGCTAATATCCGTGACACTGCCCTCCACCTAAGTCTGATCGTCCCGATCAGACGAATCTCTCGATCTAACCGCTACTAGCCCCTCCAAATGAACCAACCTTCTATTTTGTGGTTTCCCAATTGTTTTTATGCGGTAGATGTCATCACTGATCCTTTTTACAACTTTGTACGGGCCTTCCCAACTGCACTAAAATTTGGAAGGAACACCTTTCCGCCGGCGAGGATTGTACAACAGTACCAAATCTCCCTCCAAGAAACCCTCCGAATTATTCTTGTTGTCGTACCTGTATTTCATCTTACTACTCATTATCCTGGATCGTTCCCTCGCACTTTGTTGCTTGGCCAATGAAGAACTACTTCGCAGAGCTTGATCTTGACGGATTGACTTTGCATCATCAGTATCGTCTTGACGTTTCACAAGAGTAGTACGCGCTGGCTTGAAACCACCCTTGCATTCTTTCTGGAAAATTCTTTCAGTCGTTTTAGTGCATCCATTAGGGTTTGTCAATGCCAGTGTTTTTCTCGCAGGTACTTTTGATTTTGATTTATTTGGCCCATTCGATCTATCAACTTTTGCCTTTGACTTTCGTGGTCTTTGTCGAGTCTTTTCCACCAGTACCCTATTGCTGCTGAACCCTTTCTCCAAACTGAAGTTAAGTGGTTAATCCTGGTTCTTATAACGCATAACCCTTCTCTGCATATCGATCTTGATGTCATGGTCAACCAAGAAGTCCACTCCCAATATGACTTCATCAACGATCTCTGCCACAGCGAATTTGTGTAGAACCATGACCTCCCCAATTAAGACTTCACATACCACTTCTCCCTGGACTTGGTTATACTCGCCAGTAATCGTACGCAATCTTGCTCCAGGTAATGGCTTTACTTTCCTGTTGACCAAATCAGATCGGATCAAGGAATGATACGGGCGCATCTATCTACAGTCAGTACATACTCCTTGCCATCCACGTTTCCTTTGACGGTAAGACTGCTCGATTTCCTTCCAGTTTGCGAGATATGTATCACACGACATTCAATAGCTGGGGCAAGTTCTCGATCTTTACATTTGACTCGCTCTTGTTTATCTCCTCCAGCTTTGCGTTTACGACCAGCCAAGTTGGAATTACCATGACCGGTGCTGCAATGACGTGCAATGTGACTTGGGTTACCGCACTTGAAACACTTCATAACTCCGGCATTGTTTTGTTTTAATCCCTTCAGTGCTTCCAAAATTGTGTCTACCCAATCTGGCCTTTCCACTTCCACGCGATGAGCTTTGTATGCGGGCTTACTCAAAAGTAACGCTGTTTCCTGAGTCAGTGCATGGGACACCGTTTCAACAAATGTTCCCGTATGCCGTTAATAAAGCTCTGAATCTTTACCCTTTCAGTGTATTCCACGGGAGCGTCCGCATTTGCAAGATGAGCCAATCTTTCAACATCCGAAGCAAACTCCTGTAATGTCTCATTTGCTTTTTGGTAACGGTTTTGCAACTCAATTTGGTATATCTGTTTTCTATGCTCGCCTCCATAACGTCCCTCGACAGCGGCCATCAATGCTTCACAGTTGTTGCGCTCTCCCTCGGGAATCGTCTTTAGGATTTCGGCTGCTGGCCCCTTCAATGCTACGAATAGAGCAGCAACTTTATCTTCAGCATTCCAGTTGTTCACTGCTGAGGTCTTCTCAAATTGAAGCTTGAATACCTCGAAAGGAACAGAGCCGTCAAAAGATGGAGTTTTTACCTTCGGATTGCTCGCTGGAACAGCTGGTCGATTTAGTTGTAACTGTTGCATAAAACCTTTCAACGCTTCTATCTCGGCATCAATTTTGTCCTCGAGTTGTAAAATTTTTGCATCCTGCTCTTCCAGTTTCGCAAAGAGCTGCGATGATACCTGTTCCGAAATTTTTGTCGACATTCCAGATATACGCGCCTCTTGCGCTTCCAGTTTAGATGGCATATATGTCTTCTGTTCTTCCAATTTAGATGACATTTGCGACGCCATTTCTGAAATGCCTGCCTCCTGTGACTCCAGCTGAGATGCCATTGTCGATGTTTGTAGAGATATTGTGCTCGTCACTGTCTGCGGTGTTACGTTTTTTTCTTCCATTTTTGTTGTTGTTTTGTCGCTATCATAATGAAAGACATACTCCTCAGCATTGTAGATTCTTTCAAATACCATAGCTACACTTAGTCGTTTTTTTAGCTGGGATTTATTGCCAGAAGTAGCCAATCCACGGACTTCCAACTCCTCCTTCAGTTGCTGGATCGTCAATTCACTCAACTTTGCTGTGTCGAAGTTGTATTCCCAATCTTCGGAATTTATTCAACAATTCCTCTTCTGACACCAATTGTAACGAATTTGCTGCAAATCCTCTTATTTGCCTTTTTGCTAAGTTCGTATCACTAAACTGTTGAATAAATAACTCCAATATTGAATAATGGAAAAATGGCCTTTATTAAAGTACTTCACAATAACCCTTATACTTTGCAATTAGCTGGCTTAATAACCATACTGATAGCTTAAGTGAAACTGACTTTCAAAATAATACTGCTATTGCTCGCTAGATATCGTCTTACTCGAAACACAAATCAAACTAAATTACTTCTGACTCGCTTGCGCCGCTTTTATAGTTTACGCTGCATACGTCTAGGCTCTTCTATTTCCAGAACTTACCAACTATTTCGTGTGTTTATAGTTCTCATATAGTTTCTACTTGTTTACAATTGTCTACTTTTCAGCGTCTCTCAGATGTATGTGAGTTTGTAGTTTACAGTCTCTCGCACACACATAGGCGTATAAGTAAATGCATCTGTGTGACATCTCTCGGCTGCCTTATATATGTGTATACATGATTTGATTATTGATGTGAATACCGCTTAGCATGGCCTTAGCATCGCCTTAGTGATGGTAAAGCTTAGTGATTCTAATATCCGTGACAGTATTAACTCAGATTTCTGCACACTATCTTTTATATGCATTGCATTCCAACCAAAGAAATTGAGCAAACTATTTGGAACATACTAGAACCGAGAGCTGGCTACTAAGTATACTTAGTAGTAACCTTCCCTACAAAAACAATTGTTAAAAAGAAGCTAACTAGTTATTGATCATTTCGCGAGTGCAAGGAAAGTGGCTCACTTTTAGTTAACTTTAAAAAGTCAGTACTGCATTGTTAAATTGGAAGAAAGTAAATTCGTTTGTTGTCCTCAAGTAAAATCCACTGTTTTTAACGATAATCACAATTTATTAATTATGAAAGCGGTCACTATAACGATTTCGACATTCATTAACAGTTGTTTACGATCAGCCTTTGACGACAGGTTATATTGAACGACCAAACAGAAAACACCCAATTAGGTACCAAGACTTATGTTGTAAAGTAACTCCGTCGTCTTGGGAAATACTAGAAGTTTTCTAGGATCTTGTTTAATTCTTACACCTGCTGTTACTGACGAGGCCTTACTTATAAGCATTTGGTGCCATAAGGCAGTGTCTAGCTAATTTGCCCATTGTGAGCCTTAAGCCCTCTTTAGAGATATGAGCTACTTTGTGTGTCTATTGCCTTAAGACTTGCATTAGATATTAGATATGTTACAGCTGATCTACGCCTTTCCTGCTTAATGAATCATATGCGGCTTCTGTCTTCACCTAACGTGGCACGGTTTGTTGTTTGCCTTTGCATTGGTGGCGCCAGTCGCTGCGCCAGCATCGCGTTCCAACCTTTGGCCACATCCACCACTAAACCCACTACAACCAAGCATGTAGTGCAAACCCACCTTAGCAACATCGACAGTAAAACCAACAGTCGCCTCTCATAGTAAAGACATTAACAATAAAATTGATGTCCAAAATAAAAAATAAACATTTGGAATCATAGAAACCAGAAGCATACATTTAAGTCCCTGTTAGGGATACTCAAATCTGAACCGAAGCAAATTTTCAAAACAAACAAAAAACTCGTACAAAATTGTCGTTGGACCCTAATAAATCGATATCTATATGGCACGCGGGTCATAAATTTAAGCTGGAATATTATAAGAAGCACAGCAACCAAACAAAAAAACTTGTATTACCAAATCATTTCAAAAATCATATACGAATAATTATAAGAACTACTACGTAGTATGGGCACAGAAACAAAATTTAATAATCAATCCACTGCTGCAACTCCAGTTTTTTTGTACCCATACGCATTGGTAACGATGTATTTAGCGGTGCCAAAGAGATACTAAAGGTGATACGACCACATTGGAAACTTAGTCATGTACAATTTAAAAATATTCACGGACGGCATTAAAAATAAGCTTGTGGGTTGCTTCTATGATCCAACACTGTCCACTGTTACAAGCTACAATGGCAATGACATTGATAACGGCAGCTCAAATGGCAGTAACAACCCTAATTTTTCAATTGCGGCAGCATCAAACTCAGTGGATTCAAAGGTGACCACATCCATCATGGGCGAAGTGGTTAGTCATAACAATACGAACCCTAATACACAAAATGAGAGTAATTCTGCTTTCGACAGCAACGTTGTGCTTGTGCGGGTCTATGGTAACAAAACGGATTTATTGATCGATCGTAAAGCTGATACACGAAGCATTCAATTGTTACAAACGTATGGATTCGCGCCTACACTATTTGCTACATTTAAAAATGGAATTGTTTACGATTCCGTACCTGGTGTAACTTTAAACCCACTAAGCGTATTGGATCCGGCTATTTGGCCTTTGGTGGCAACTCGTATGGTCGCATCGTCGTATTAAAGTTCACGAAGGAGTTGCTGGAACTAGTGGTGATGTCGATAAACCCCGTGTGCCAATGTTGTGGCGTAAAATGCAGTTTCTTTGATTTGGTACCTGACATTTTTACTGATGCTGTCAAACATAAAAGCGTTAAGGATATTTTCTTGTCAATAAAACGTTTACGCGATGAATCCAGCTCGCTATATAGGCATTTAGAACGGCTAAACAGTCCGGCGGTATTTGCTCACAATGATCTTTTGCTGGGCAATATTGTCTATTTGGAGTCACAGCCATGCGTTAATTTTATTGACTTCCAAGTACACCGATTACAACTTTCAGGTTTTTTGATATTGGAAATCATTTTTGTGAATTTGCCGGTGTCGATGAAGTGGATTTTTCACGCTATCCAAAGAGTGACTTTCAACTTGGCTGGCTTCGCGTCTACCTACAGGAACTTCTGCAACGTACAAATGTCACCGACAACGAATTGGAATGCCTGTACTAGCAGGTGAATCATCTCGCGTGGCTGCACACATGTTTGGGCAGTTTGGTCTCTCATACAGGCAGAACATTCCAATATTGATTTTGATTATGTTGATTACACGTTATGAAGAATACCAAAAACATAAGTCGAAGCTGGATCTTCATACTCCGGAAGAAGAGAAAAATTTGCAGCAAAAAACACGATTGATCAACGCCTTTGCATTACATAGCACGAGGAGTGTACCTGAAAAGAAAAGAAGAAAAAAATAAATTAATTACTAAAATTATCACCAAGTCTACGAGTATACTCACCGCCGCGTGTTAAATGAATGACATTTTTTTCATTCAGGAAATGGAAGAGCGACATCTGCTAGTCAAAATCTCTACACTCCATTTCTGACTGTCGATGCACTGCATTACCGACATCATGCCTTACGCGCTGCTACACGCAACACATGTCGCGTATTACATATATCGATCAATCATTCATTTGGTCGAGATTTAAAATACTTAATTCCAGGAATCTCAATATTATCGACAATACACGTCGAAAATAATGTTTAATGGTGGAAGTGCAACTCTGTAATACCTTTTCAGCCAGGTTTCGAACCGTTCCGTGTGGTAGCAGGCCACTTGCTGTGAAATCAAAGTTCACCAAAAATCTAAAATAAATTCTAGGAATACGTCGGCGATATCTACCGACACAAATCAAATTATAAAATGTACCAAAGGCACTAAAGCACCAGCCACATCGCATGGATGCGTGCTAAACCCGTTTTTTCTTCGTTTCTTTGCGCGCATAAATATTTACTTATGGCCTTTAATTTCTTTCAATAAAATGTTTTTTTTCTTTGCGAAAATACATATTCGATATAATTTTTTTTGGTTTACGCCACCCAAACAACATTCCGCCAACCTCAATTTGGGCATGATCAATGATACCAATATTCTTTCAGATCATGACCCGTTACCAAACCTTATTGGCCAAGCCAGAGGGAGGCGCAAAGCGTTTCGACGTTGCTTGCCAGCTCTGCGGCAGGGATCATAGCCTTAGGATCTGTGCCGAATATCGAAAAAAATCCCCAGAAGAGAGGTTGCGGGCAGTACTTCTGCATAAGTACTGTCCAAACTGCCTGTCGCCCTTCCACCGCGTGAGCAAATGTATCAGCAAGTATCGCTGCAAGAGGTGCTAAGAGAAGCAGCACACCACGCTTCATTTAGATGAGCGTCGACCGGTATGCGACGAGACGACCACAAACGGCGAAGACAACACGTCCGACGACGCGTTGTCAATCAACCTCTCGGGACCGGCTAAATCCTGGGCAGGTGGAAGAAGAAAAGATGGAAGAAGAAAGAACGAGAGCGGAAAAAGAGCATGCGAAAGCCGAAATGAGACCGCCAACGAGCAGGAATGGGATGCGCAGTTTCCGACCGCTGTTGCAGCACGAACGAAGGGCGGAGGAAGAAAGAAAAGCTGGAAACCAACAAAATAATTGGCGGCACCGTGAGGTCGGACCCCATCGAAACTCAACTAAATCGTTCAAACTCGCCAGGCAGCAACGGCGAAAGAAATCAACGCCATACACTTCTGACGCCCTAGATACAAAGGCACTATCGCGTGGTACACCGGAAGGCTTCCGAACCGGCCGGCTGCTCCCAGCCACTCCAGCGCCCATCATGCGGCCTTTCGTGCCCATTGCGCCGACGGCCATCGTACGCATCGAATCGCGTGGGCACCTACATCTGGTTCGTGCCATTATTGATCCCTGCGCCGCCAACACCATCTTCGATGCAGAGCTGGTACGCGATTTGCAGTTGGAGCGCCAAGGACCAGGGCAATGCACCCTTATTCTGCGCGGCAAGTTCGGGTCAACGACTCATGTCACTACCCAAGCCGCCGTGGTCAACGGCCACTATCGGTTGAGTCCGCCATCCAATGTGGATCCAAAGATTGCCGTTCCATTTGAATTCATGCGGCTTGCAGATCCTCAGTTCTACCGCTCATCGCCAGTTCGGCTTACACTCGGCGCTGATCTATACGCCGAACTGATGGTGAGTGGAACGCCAGCAACAACAGTTGACGGTCTCCTGACCCAACCGACCGTATTCGGGCTGGCAGTCTCAGGAGCCTGCCAAAAATAGGGGCGTTTCATAAAAACTAAATAATTACTGCACGGAATCAGAAACCACGTACGTATATTTAATAACTTCTTTTCTTTTTCTTCACAGGACAACGAGAGAGACACGAAGTCCATCGTGCGACGTGCAATGCTTGCAGTCCGCATCTGCACATCGACATAACGCCTTACCGGACGTGCGATCACGTGGCATTCCCTTTTTTCATATTTTTTTTCTTTCTTTGTTGCTTACGGCAAGGGGCCGGTATGTTTAGGCCGGTATGGTGGCCTACGGCCGCGCTTATAAAAAATTACCCTGGGTGGGTCCAACACCGGTTTGGAGATCAAACCTATATCCGCGCAAAACACTTATGTTTAAATTTTTTTTGTGGGTACACCAACATTAAAACAACCACATGAAAATAGCCAACTTCAACTGCAAATATCTCCCGGCAGAGATACAATTTTTATTTTCTGCCTTCGGATTATTGTTGTCGAGGTCAATACGCGTCTTTTGACAGCTCTCTCGATATTTGTGGTAGCATATTAGCAGTCGAACCCTCAACTAGACTTTTACCGACAATTCAAACACCAATTTGCTTGTAACTAAAATCTCTTTAAGAGCACATTTTTTATAAAAAACAAATAAATAAATGTAAGGCACGATAACCGCCAAAGAGATTTTAGGCCGAGCTTCTCTTCCAATTTGCGCCGTACTCCTTTTTTAATTTTTCCTATAAATTGGCGGGACGGGACCTACTTGTTTTATGCAGACTCCAGGCAGATGAGTTTTCACTGAGAGCTTTTCATGGCAGAAATACACTCGGAGTGCTTGCCAAACAATGCCGAGGGGCGACCCCGCTTAGAAAATTTTTCTTCTAATTGAAAAACCTTATTTCTAAAATTTTGATGTTGCTTTGCCCGGGGTGTGAACCCAGGGCATTCGGTAGGCGGAACAGGCTACCATCACACCACGGCGGCCGCCATTTTTTATTTCTGTGAAATAAATTTCTATTTTTAAAATTTTTGCAAAAACCGTGCAAAAAAAATTGTTCTGGAGCACGTTTTTGCACGCAAGGAAAACCACTTACGCAAAATTTTACTCTCTATGATATTCCGTTGAGAAAAAATGGCCCGCAATATTCATGCTAGATATTTTCATTTCCACACTTTGGACTTGAAGATTTTCCATACAAAATTTTATTTTTACTTTAAGTATTGAACACTGGAATATTTGTTTTCTTTGGATATTTCATTTTTGTTCTGTATAGTATTTGAAAAATAAAATTTCTCGACCTTTGGGAGGGGGAATGTCCCCTAAATTCCCACCGTAGATCCGCACCCGAACTTTGATAAGATTAGATGGTGCATGGGCTCAAAGAACGTTACAAAAAAAAGAAAAATACAAAAAAATTAAAGCCGGTAGTTAAACCTTTTTTAATCAAACAATAATCAACAAATTTGTACACATTTATAGAAAAAACTTCTTTTAAAGGAAGGATTACATTGATTAACTTTTTGACTTTATGGAGCGACATTCCGAAGTTGGGCGAGGCTGGCCGCAGTTCGGATGCAGCCAAAATAAGTGAAATTATGCGAACGTGAGTCCCATTGATACTAATCACTACTCCTGGGAATCCTGTTTTAGAGTAAAATACAATTTTTGTTGTTTGGATTTTAATCCACTTCGCACAAATATGCTCCTCAATAATATGTAAAAGCAGTCCAACACCAAAATCATTTCCACAGCATATTTGATAGCTGCCGTCAGCAATGAATCGGAGTGTGGCGCATAATTTTAAAATACGAACGCGTATGCGGAAATGGTCCTTAATTTTGTTTAGTAATGAGCAAAATGCTTCCTTTCAAATCTGCAAAAATAACTTCATTAGAAGCTCATCATTTGTCACTTAAACATTTTCTTACTTGGTACTTGGTAGTTCCAAGGGATTGGAATGATCACGCGAATGTTTTCCGTATTCGCGACATATCAATCGCCAATATTTTTGCTATTATAAAATATTTATTTATTTTATTTATTTATTTTGAAGAAAAACAATCATAAATGATTATTCTACTTATAAACTAAGAAGCACTGTCTACCAAGGCCTTCGGCTTTACTTAAATTTAATTGTACGTAAATTAAAAGGAGGTTGTAAGAAAATATCTTAGCACTCGATAATTGATTTAAATACTTAAATTACATTTCGAACAAAAATCAAATATGATATTTATATTGCTTTCATCTGTCGATTTGAGGAGATCCGATGGTGTGTTAGTGTTGAAAATAGAAGCTTTTGTTTGTTTTTGTCCTACGCATTCGTCGAGTAGATGTATTACTGTGAGTTCATTGCTGTTGCAATACTGGGATGGAAGCATGGCTGAGCTGTTAAGCAAGTGTGAGTGGGTTGTTACTGTGTGCAAATTCTTAGGCGAGCGAATGTTTTTACCTTGTGGCATGATATGTTTGGCGGATATAGAGGGTTAATTCTGTTGGGGATGTTTTTATAGCGATGTTGATACATGCTCCAAGAGATTGAGGTATGGTGTTCCATCTGTTTTTTTTGCTAGTAGTTTAAGATCGCTTTTGGAGACATGAGTGGATGTGTGCAATGGTTATCTCCCGCCCGTTTTAGCTCTTGCATCTGCATGTTCGTTGCCAGCTATTCCGACGTGGCCAGGTGTCCACATTATTTATATGGTGTTTTGATGGCAAAATAGAATGTGACGTATGGTTGATATTATATTAGAATCGTTGTCACTGTTGAATAAGGCTGCTATAGTGGACTTGCTGTCTGTGCAGATGCCAGTTTTTTTGTTATTTTGAGAAACATATAGTACCGCTTCTGGCAATGCAGTTGCCTCGGCTGTATATACTGAACAGTACAAGGGCAGGCTGCCGACGGCTATAGTGGCACCTTGCTCATTTGTTACAGCAAAAGATGTGCTGGTGTCAAATTTCGAACCGTCTGTAAATATAAATTTCCAGTCTCTCTTTAAAGGCTCTACCGTTGCGTGAAAATATTGCCTGTATTCCTGTGCGTTAGTATTATAATATTTCGTATGCTTAAGCAGATCGTCTATGAGGATAGTGTGTGGCAGGTAAGACTATGGCAGGTGGCTCGTTGTCATAAGTGCTGGTGGGGAGATTATTTCGAGCTCTTTGACGTAGTTTAACATGCGTAAATTATGGATGGTTTCATATTTTCCTTTTGCGTTTTTTGGCAGGCCTTTACGAAATTGAGTAGGTATTCGTTCCTGCATTGCATGATTTTGTAGATCGACATCATTGTATTATATTTTACTCGATCAGTAATGTCCGGTAAACCTGCTTCCGCCAATACAGCTTTGTTTGGTGAGGTGGGAAATGCACGAATGCTTCTTCTAGCTGCAGCATGGTATGGTGCTTGTATGCGTTTGATATGTTTTTTTGCGCAGTGTCCGTAAATTGCGAATCCAAAGTAAATTTTTCCCAACATTAGTGCTTTCGTAACCTGAACAAGTGTAGTTGTGTTAACCAACGAGTGCTTAGATGATAGATATTTAATAATGTTTATCCTAGACATTAAGCTTGTTCTTACATATTCACGATGTTGCTTAAATGTTAATTTGTTGTCAAATATTACACCTAGTATTTTGAGGGAGTCAGTATTTGGGATTGAGTGGTTAGAAAGTGATAGGGTGGGGGAGGCATTTGTGTTTCCTACAAATATGAAACTATTTGCTTTTGCTGGGTGAAAGTTTGGCACCAGATATCTAGGACCATTCAGTTAAATCGTTTAGGATTCTGGAAAATATGGCTTATATTTGTGTCAAATCTTTAACATCAGAAAAGATTAAATTGTCGTCTGCGTGCGCTATATGTTTTACTTGTGAGTATGGGGATATAGTAGAACTAACTTTTTGGAACGCAATGGAGAATAAAATGACAGAGAGCGGGGACCCTTGTGGGATGTCGTTGTGAAGAGGATAAGTTTTAGATAATTTGCCGTTGGCATGGACGAGAAATTTTTTGTTGCAGATGAATGACTTGACGACGCTGTAAATTTTGTCTCCTAATTCCATGCGTTTGAGTTCTGACATAATAACGTGCAAACCTATACGATCGTAAGCTTTTTCGTTAGCCTTTTTATATCTGACCAAATCTTTTTTGCGCTAGATAATGGAGTGATATTAGATGTCAGCTTTTGAAGAGCCTGCCGTTTGGCCGATTTGAGTTCTCTTCTAAATAGAGAGTTGGCTCTTTTATAACTTAGAAGGTTTTCTTCAGGCTGACTGCTTGTTATTTCTGAGAGTAGTTAAAAAGTTTGAGTAGTAGGGCAGTTTCGTTGAGAATGTTTTGGTGCTGCTATGCGGTATTGTTAGGTGAGCTGCTGAACGGATTACACGCTTGACTGTGGCAGCCTCGGCATTAATGTTGCTGCTGGACACATATTGCTCAGAGATATTAGCTGAGATTGTGCAGAAATTTAACCAATCGGCTTTCTATAACATAAATTTGGGACGGGTTTTGACCTTGTAGGACTTTGGTGTGTGGAGGGTGTTGGTGATCGGGAAGTGGTCGCTATTGTGTAAGTCCTCCAAAGTTTTGCATGTTAGGTTTGCAGCTATAGAAGCAGACCACCTTGTAACGTCAGGATTGGTAAAGGTTTTATGGGTTGAAAATTGCGTAGGGAGGCCGTCATTTAGTACTATCAGATCTCGAGACAGAATTATGTCTTCTAATATCTCTCCTCTCTTATTGGGGGTAGCTCCTAAGAAGATTATGGGCGATGGGATACAGTTTAGTAAGTTGTGTATGTCTGTACTTGAAATCACTTGTTCTGGAGGAATGTAGCAAGAGATAATTGTCAACTTGAAGCCTATGTCGATTTCTATTACCAGTGATTGAATTTTTGATGTTACAGGGATAAGTTTATGTAGTATGGATGTTTTTATAAAGACCGCAATACCTTGCTTGCACGAGGTATTGGTTTGATCATTGTAGAAGTAACTAGCATATTTTTTTCGTTCGAAGGTAGGTTTTTTTGCCGGAATATGAGTCTCTTGAAGAGAAATTATGTCTGGATTAATTTCTTTGGTTAAAATATTAAGATGGGGATAGTTATTTAGGAGGCCATGAATATTCCATTGAAGCAATATCATAGTTGCATATCATCAGTATCGGATGGGATGTTATTGAGTGGTTGGGGGCGTAAATGGGGGTAAGGAGAAATGGTATGTGGGGGACGTAGTCCGAAGGGATATACTGAAGTTGGGAAATAAAATTGGAAACAAAGGTGCTGCTTGATGATGAGTCATTGACTAAGTTTATTGTTTGCATATTATTTACTGAATTTGTTTCGTTAGAAATATTTGTTTTTGTTACATTACTTGTGTTATTTTGTGTTTCTTTTTCGTTGTTAACGATGGAGTTCTCTAAGCGAGAGCTTTCAGTATTGATTTGTTGTTGTTTGAGATCATTTTTTGTTCTGTCGGCAGAGGACAGATAGTATACATTGCTTTGCATTTGTTTTAAGTTTTCATTTGTATTTACGGCATAGTAAAATGGGAATGGGTCGTTTTGTGTTTGATTTGTATTTTCTTTTGCTTTATCGGCAAAGGAGAATGGGATTATGTTAGTTTCAGCATTTTTTATGTTTTCTTTAGCTTTGTCTGCAAAAGAAATTGAGTTTGCGTTGATTTTTTGATTTGTTGTTTGTAGAGATTAATGGCTTCACGAGTAGAGCACCTGTTATTAGTTTTAAAGATTAATATTTCTTTCATCTGTGCAAATTTTGGGCAAGCTTTGCTTGATGCGGTGTGAGCGCCAGAGCAGTTTGCGCATAATACACGAGAGCATGGTTCTGGGGAGTGCGGAGGGAGGTAGCACGATTCACACATGGTAGTTTTAGTGCACCGTTTTAACGTATGACCAAAAATTTGGCAGATTTTTCATCTCATAGGAGAGGGGTAATACGGTCTTACTTTTGCTGTGTACCATGAAATTTAAAAATTTTCTGGTAGGTAGTAAGACTCCGCTTGGGAAGTGCTTGCCGTCTGTTTGTTTCGCAAATTTATAAACAGCTGTAACACCTTGTTCTTTTAAATTGTCAACAATTTCGCTCTCGGAAACATTGTTAAGGCATGGGGCGTACACTGTGCCCTTGACAGAGTTAAGGTTATCGTATAGAACAATTTTTACGTCACAAACACCAGGCAGTTGCTTATTAGCTAGAAATTTCTTTGCTACGTCATCACTTTTCACAAGTAGCAATAGCGAACCATCACTTAATTCGGATATGTTGGATATTTCCGAGCTGATATGTTTCAAAGCTTTATGCACAGCAAAACAAGAGTACTTGTTTAATGGTTTGTTAGGATCTAAAGAGTTTGCCACTAGAAATTTTGGATTGTCTTTTTTACCCGTGGGTAGAGGTGGGAATTTCTCCTTCGTTAATGGTGGAGCCTTTTTCCGCTTACGAGTTGGGCTTTCCATTAATATAGAAAATCTATTATCCCCCAGAGGGGACCCCTCTGCCTTTTATTAGTAGGTTAAACAAGCACCTCTATATAAAGAAAAAGTCGCACAAAATAACAAAAGCAATATGATCACAAGATGACACTTAACTGAGAAATAACTGTGAGCACAGAGGAGAGTATAACACAACCGAATGCTACGAGTATTATTCGATGAATGTATTATAAAATAGATTGCATATAATATCCGTTTTGCTTTTAACAACAAAATCACTTTTGCAAATGCCTAAATTTACGCCACAAATTGATCAGTTAGTTGTTCATTTATCTGTCATATCATCACTTTCTGAAGTTGGCAGCTCAATTCAATTTCAACTGAAACAAGTAAGGAAGGCTAAGTTCGGGTGTAACCGAACATTACATACTAAGTTGAGAGCTGTGGAGACAAAGTAAGGGAAAATCACCATGTTGTAAAAAGAACCTAGGGTAACCCTGGCATGTGTTTGTATTACATGTGTATCAAATGGAAGGTATTAAAGAGTATTTTAAAGGAAGTGAGCCATAGTTCTATAGATGGACGCCATTTAGGGATATCGCCATAAAGGCGGACCAGGCCTGACTCTAGAATTTGTTTGTAAGATATGGGTATCAAATGAAATGTGTTAATGATAATTTTAAAAGGGAGTGGGCCTAAGTTCTATAGGTGGACGCCTTTTCGAGATATCGCCATAAAGGTGGACCAGGGGTGACTCTAGAATTTATTTTGTACGATATGGGTATCAAATGAACAGTATTAATGAGTATTTTAAAAGGGTGTGGGCCTAAGTTCTATAGATGGACGCCTTTTCAAGATATCGCCATAAAGATGGACCAGATGGACTCTATAATTTGTTTGTACGATATGTGTATCAAATGAAAGGTGTTAATGAGTATTTTAAGAGGGCGTGTGCCTTAGTTCTATATGTGGACGCCTTTTCGAGATATCGCCATAAAGGTGGACCAGGGGTGACTATAGATTTTGTTTGTACTATATGGGTATCAAATGAAAGGTGTTAATGAGTATTTTAAAAGGGAGTGGGCCTTAATTCTATAGGTCGACGCCTTTTCGGAATATCGTTATAAAAGTGGACAAGGGTTGATCCTAGAATGCGTTTGTACAATATGGGTATCAAACGAAAGGTGTTAATAAGTGTTTTAAAAGGAAGTGGGCCTTAGTTGTATGGATGGACGCCTTTTCGGGATATTGCCATAAACATGGTCCAGGGGTGACTCTAGAATGCGTTTGTACAATATGGGTATCAAATTAAAGGTGTTAATGAGTATTTTAAAAGTACATGGGCCTTAGTTCTATAGGTGGACGCCTTTTCGAGATATCGCCATAAAGGTGGACCAGGGGTGACTCTAGAATTTGTTTTTACGATATGGGTATCAAATGAAAGGTGTTAAAGAGTATTTTAAAAAGGAGTGGGCCTTAGTTCTATATGTGGACGCCTTTTCGAGATATCGCCATAAACGTGGACCAGGGGTGACTCTAGAATGTGTTTGTAGGATATGGGTATCAAATTAAAGGTATTAATGAGGGTTTTAAAAGGGAGTGGCCCTTAGTTGTATATGTGAAGGCGTTTTCGAGATATCGACCAAAATGTGGACCAGGGTGATCCAGAACATCTTCTGTCGGGTACCGCTAATTTATTTATATATGTAATACCACGAACAGCATTCCTACCAAGATTCCAAGGGCTTTTGATTTCGCCCTGCAAAACTTTTTCATTTTCTTCTACTTAATATGTATTGTAGGTGTCACACCCATTTTACCAAGTTTTTTTCTAAAGTTATATTTTGCGTCAATAGACCAATAGAATTACCATGTTTCATCCCTTTTTTCGTATTTGGTATATAATTATGGCATTTTTTTTTATTTTTCGTAATTTTCGATATCGAAAAAGTGGGCGTGTTCATAGTTGGATTTCGGCCATTTTTTACACCAATACAAAGTGAGTTCAGATAAGTACGTGAAATGAGATTAGTAAGCTCAAGTTATCGGGTTAACGGCCGAGCGGAAGGACAGACGGCCGACTGTGTATAAAAACTGGGCGTGGCTTCAACCGATTTCGCCGTTTTTCACAGAAAACAGTTATCGTCCTAGAATCTAAGCCTCTACCAAATTTCACAAGGATTGGTAAATTTTTGTTCGACTTATGGCATTAAAATTATCCTAGACAAATTAAATGAAAAAGGGCGGAGCCACGCCCATTTTGAAATTTTCTTTTATTTTTGTATTTTGTTGCAACATATCATTACTGGAGTTGAATGTTGACATAATTTACTTATATATACTGTAAAGATATTAACTTTTCTTTTAAAATTTGAATTAAAAAAAAAAAAATTTTAAAAGTGGGCGTGGTCCTTCTCCGATTTTGCTAATTTTTATTAAGGAGACATATAGTAATAAGAGTAACGTTCCTGCCAAATTTCATTATGATATCTTCAACGACTGCCAAATTACAGCTTGCAAAACTTCTAAATTACCTTCTTTTAAAAGTGGGCGGTGCCACGCCCATTGTCCAAAATTTTACTAGTTTTCTATTCTGCGTCATAAGTTCAACCCACCTACCAAGCTTCATCGCTTAATCCGTATTTGGTAATGAATTATCGCACTTTTTCGATTTTTCGAAATTTGCGATATCAAAAAAGTGGTCGTGGTTATTGTCCGATATCGTTCATTTTAAATAGCGATCTGAGATGAGTGCCCAGGAACCCACATACCAAATTTCATCAAGATACCTCGAAATTTACTCAAGTTATCGCGTTAACGGTGAGACGGACGGACGGACGGACGGACATGGCTCAATCGAATTTTTTTTCGATACTGATGATTTTAATATATGGAAATCTATATCTATCTCGATACCTTTATACCTGTACAACCAACCGTTATCCAATCAAAGTTAATATACTCTGTGAGCTCTGCTCAACTGAGTATAATAAGTTGTAATTCGTAATACCAAACAGGAGTTTAGTTGTCTTAAAGTTGAGTTGTTTTAATTGCAACCCAACTAAGTTGAGTTGTAAACGGCAATAGGGGCATTCACTTATAATAGACAAAAGTTAAAAGACTTGTTAGTGTCTATTCAACTGCAGCTATCTTATAAACGAAGCATAGTACCGATTTGGAAGATAGCTCGTTTAAAAGGTCCTTTCACACGCTTTCATTTAGTATGCTCCACGTATGTAAATGTGTCTGTAAGATTATGTTATTTCATTTATAACAGGCAAACATTAGCAGTTTTTCAAGTGTCCATACAACTGCAGCTATCTTCTAAGCCGAACATAGTACCGACTTGGAAGATAGCTCGTTTAAAAGGACTTTTCACACCCTTTCATTCGATTTGCTTCTCGTGTGACAAGGACTGCAAATATGTCTGTACAAGGCTGGCACAAATCCTTGGGCTGAACCTTCCCAGAGGGTGCCGGCTGGTAATATGCACAAGAGTTTCCTCTTCCAGGGGAGTGCTAGCTAAGTTTAGGAATCATTTCCATTTGTGCCCAGCTCCTTAATAGCTCAGGCATATGGAAATGGTTTTTAAGCGTGGCCTCAAGGTGGGAACTGGACCACGCCCAGTTGAAAAGGTGGTCCACCCCTAATCCAGGGTGTTATGCCATTCCGTGCCCATTGGATGGTTTGCAGTCAGGGGCATCCGACTCTATTCTTACGGAGCCTCCTCCGGGAGTAACGGCGACTTGCTGCGGTATGCGGCTCTACCGCAGTCGACCGCATTGTTTCCCCTATCCCTTAACTTTCAGGCTGCCGAAAGGTCTAACCTTAGTAGGCAGCTGACGAACCAGATGTGACATGAACAAAAAAACCTGGCCTCGGATCCCTGCACGGGTAAAGATGCCGCCCTTGGACTAGGCATTAAAAAAGTCCACAATTCGTCAGGAACCGCACAAACGGCGCCGACAAGGCCGTTCACGGCAACAAACAAATCTTCGGCCACCTGTGAAAGCTAGCGGAAGAACTAAACCCCTTGAGGGCAAGTCCAATTCCGCAGCAGCCGGCAAAGCTAGCCCCAAAGAGGGAAAGCAACGTCCGACTGAGCAAGCACAGGAGGCCCGTCCCACGCCGGTACCGGGCACCTCTTGTCAGCAGGTGGCTGGTAACAGCACTAAATCCTCCACGGACAAAAGTACTGCCTCCACCGCTGCAGAGCGACCTCGCAAGTCGGCTGAACCCCTTGAGGGTTCCAAGGCAAATAAGCGAACCCCGATTTCGGTCCGCAACCAGCGGAACATTCGCAATGTCGTCAAAATCGTTGAGAAACTTGGCAACTCTCCCAGCGACAAGTTGACGGCAGAGCAAAAAAGTTCTCTGAACTGGGCCAGGAAGATTATTGCTGCCAAGAAGAGCAGCAACAACAACCCCATCCCCCCTTTCTCTTCTGCCGCCAAAATACCTTCTGACCAGAAGATGCCGGCCCTTAAGAGACAAAGGTCTATGGGAAATGCTTCGAGCGATCCCAGAAGGCACCGGCCTTCGACCTCTACTCCCCCTGCCCTGACCAAAACCCTCAGCGAGGCGGCTAAGGCCAATTTTACGGTGGCTGTTTTGAATCGCGGTCACCCGGATGGGAACATAACCCCGGATAACTGGAGGGATGTCCTTAACGGCCTTCTCAAGATCTTTAAGGACATCATGACCAAGTATCCGGGGTACCAGGGTAGGGTACCAGGATAGGGTCAAGCTTGTTTCCTGCGCCGACGAACGCTCGTGCAAGCTCTATAAACTCGCCATAGCTTCGCTAGGACAGCTGTGGCCTGGGGCCAGGTTGGATGTGGTCGGTGTGGAAGAAATTCCGAACAGCCCGAGAGCTTGAGCTGGGTCCCAGACGCCATAGCGGATCCTGGCGAGATCCTGGATACCATTGCGGAGTCGAATAAGGGGCTACCTTCGAGTGATTGGAGGATAGTCCGGGTCGGCGAGACAAGGGCGAAGCAGCGTTATGTTGGCTTCATCATAAACGAGGTTTCTCTCCCTTGACTTGACGAATGTGGTGGAGTATTAAGCTACGGCTTCTACTCCATCACGTTGAAGGGATGGTACGAAGGAGGAAACACGGGACGAGGGTGAGCCTGTACCTCAGACAGAAACACCCCGAGTGGATCTGCTGCCCATGGCACTTAGGAAGGGACCGC
Organism: Eurosta solidaginis; assembly: GCF_040869045.1. NCBI lineage: Eukaryota > Metazoa > Arthropoda > Insecta > Diptera > Tephritidae > Eurosta > Eurosta solidaginis. The sequence continues at coordinate 40,537 of NW_027137023.1, read as the reverse complement.
CACCGCGCCGGAGGATCTGGTGATTGGGGATACCGCTTCGAGCGAACCCGCAACCGCCACAACGAATCTCACGGACCCATGTAACACCTTGAGTGGACATGGGGCCGATATCGAACTGGCACGCAGCACTCCGGATGCCGAGAGCGATACAATCTCGGTATCTGAGTTTGCGGGCCAGTTCTTTACGGGCATGGACGAGCAGCTTCTGCTGGAATCCGACCCGTCGGATGCCGAATTCGACGATACTATCGTAGAGGAGGCATCCGACGATGCGGATCAGCAGAGGATGGACGTCGATGCCGCAAACGACCTTTAACGGGCACGCAGGTACTGCAGATAAACCTGCACCACTCTAAGGCAGCCTCTGCTGCCCTAATCTTACGCCTCAGCACAACGTATGAGGACGTAGTTCTAGTCCAGGAGCCTTGGGTCGTTGGCAGCAAAGTCTGTGGACTCTTTTCTAAGGACTACCGGCTGGTGACACCGCCCGTGACAGGTAGAATCAGATCTTGTATTCTAGTAAAGCAAAAACTCTAGTATTTATTTTACTATCTCTTTTTAGCGACGAGGACTTTACCTGTATTAGCCTGGAGCTACAGGGTCAAACAATCTGGCTGATGTGCGCATATTTTTCGCACGATCGCCCAACTTCTGTGCAGGACCGGCTCTGCAAAGCGGTACGGGAGGCCCACAGTAAAGGGTTCCACATAATTAATGGGGCCGATGCCAATGCACATCACACTGCTTGGGGCTCTACCGATATTAACAATAGGGGTGAGTCTCTTTTTGATTCTATTATAAGTAATAATCTAAGTATATGCAACTCTGGAGACAAACCAACTTTCATCACCTCAAACAGGAAGGAGGTTCTAGATGTTACTCTAGTTTCTGGGGCATTCTCTGACCTTGTCAAAAATTGCAGAGTTTCCAACGAAAACTCCTACTCTGATCAAATGTATATCATTTTCATTCTGCTCTTGCGTACACCGCCTAGGTTGGCTTACAGGAATAGGAGACGTACGGACTGGAACCTTTATAAAAAAGTCCTATCCTCTACTCTCCTAAAGAACGCTTCTCACGGTAGGCCGAGCTGATGAAGCGCCTCCTTTAGACCCAACATTTGCTTCTCTCGGTGAGCTAGACTTTTCATCAAAAATAGAAGAAGCAGTAGATCTTATCACCAAATCTAGTAACGCTGCCTTCACAGTAGCCTGCCCGGAGATTAAGTTAAGGGGTAAAAAGAAACCCTATTGATGGAACCAAGAAATTTCTGAGCAGACGGGAATCTGGTCCCATTATAGGGACGCCTTAAAATCTTTTAAGAAGTTAATCCAGAAGGCCAAAAGGGACTCCTGGAAGAACTTCACCAATGACATCGAAGAAGTCTCAGAGGCCAATCGCCTACGAAAGGTCCTCTCCAAAAACCCCATACCTCCAAGCTACATTCGCACAACGAGCGGAGAATGGGTCACTTCTAGTACGGAAATTCAGGAAACCCTGATCAGCACTCACATTCCAGGCTGCAGATCTCAACCATATATCTTAAACACGCAATCTAACCCAGGGCCGTTTCAACCCCTGGACCACGTTGTAAGCGAAAAAGAAGTTATCTGGGAATCAAGTCTTTTAAACCCTTCAAATCTTCGGGAACGGATGGAATATTTTCCGCTGAATTGCAAGCTGCAAGCGATCTTATTAGCCTGCTGCTAGCTAAAATCTACACGGCTTGCCTCAACCTGGTCTATATCATCACGGAATGGACCAAGGCAAAGGTTGTCTTCATACCCAAAGGAGGCAGGACATCGGGCAATAGTCCAAAGGATTTTAGACCAATAAGTCTGACCGCCTTCCTCCTAAAAGTTCTAGAACGATTGCTGGACGCCTATATTAGACGATCAGCAAATAAAGCACTAATCTCCAACAACCAACACGCCTACTCTAAGGGCAAATCCGTAGAGATAGCTCTACATGCTATCACTACTAAGATAGAGTAGGGTCTTGCCCTTAAAGAATTTACGCTGGGTATCTTTCTCGACATAGAAAGAGCCTTCAACAACGTTCTCCCAGCAGCGGTCACAAAATCTCTACGTTCACTAGGGGTGGAAGAGCCTCTTGTGAAATTCGTCGAGCTCTTTCTAAACAAGAGAATCATTATCTCTGAGCTGGGCAGCTCATCGTTAATAAGGTATGCCAACAGAGGAACCCCCAGGGGGGCGTTCTTTCTTCTCTACTATGGAACCTGACGGTGAACGCTCTTTTATCTATACTACAGACCACCGGATTCCAAGTCATTGCATATGCCTACCACATAGCCTTCACAGTTACCGGAAAACACCTTCCGGTGCTTGGCGAACTCCTGCAAAATGCTCTTAATCTAACAAACACTTGGTCTATGGAATGCAGACTCAGCATCAGCAGTGAAAAAACTGAGATGGTGCTTTTTACCCGCAAACGCAGTAAACCGGAATTTACCCTCCCGTCCGTAAACGGGAGGGAAATCAAACTCTCAACCGAGGTTAAATATCTCGGAGTTATTCTAGACAGGAAGCTTGACTGGAAGCGAAATGTGGAGGAACGATCCAGGAAAGCCACAATGGCTCTCTACGCTTGTAAGCCGGCATTAGGAAAAAGGTGGGGTCTCCAGCCGCGCATAGTCCATTGGATCTATACGGCAGTGGTGATACCCACACTCTTCTACGCCGTCACCGTATGGTGGATGGCTGTCGATATCGAATCTAACAAGAGCAAAATAACGAGAGTGCAGAGGATGGCGGCAATGCTCACCAGCGGTGTCCTTCCCTCCACTCCCACCAAAGCTCTTGAAACCATATTATTCCTTCTCCCAACTGATCTACATTGTAGATACTGTGCCTCCTGCAACGCGGCAAGGCTCAACGCTATCTTGAAATTGGACCATACAACATCGTCCCCTTGCTGGGACAACAAATTTTCCACACGAATCCCAGAGAGGAACGAGTGGGCAAACGGCGTGGAGCCGGGATCACACGAAATCTCCGTTTTTACAAATGGCTCTAAACTAAACAACAGAGCCGGCAGTGGAATATTCTCGGAGAAGCTCAATCTAAGCGAGAACTTTCGCTTACCCAATCACTGCAGTGTTTTTCAGGCTGAACTCATAGCTATCTGGGAAGCAGCCTTCTATCTTGCTAACCTGCAGGTGACCAATTCTATTTCAATTTTCTCTGATAGCCAAGCTGCCATAAAATCCCTGCAATGCAGTAACACCTCGTCACTAGTGGCATTGAAGTGCAGAGAAAACCTCAACAAACTAGCTGAAAATTGCAACCTAAGCATAATATGGGTTCCTGGCCACTGTGACATCTCAGGAAACTGCGCCGCGGAAGACCTAGCTAGGGAAGGCACCAACTTGCAAACAATAACCTCCGCTGGTTGGGCCAGCCCTCCTCTAAACACTTGCAAATACTACCTGCGATCTCTTTTCACGGATCAGGCAAACGCCAGATGGGCGAAGGAACCTACATGTAGCATATCCAAGCAAATCTGGCCTAAGCTGGATGAAAAGAGATCGCGATCGGTGATATTGTTAAACCGTATCTCTATAAGCTCACTAGTGGCCCTTCTTACAGGTCACTGTCTCATGGGCACTCACGGTACTTATATGGGCCTGCAGACAAATGACTTCTGCCGCAGCTGTAGGGACGAGGAGGAGATAGAAAGCGTTGAGCACTATCTGTGCCACTGTCCCGCACTGTCAAAAACCAGGTACCAATGCCTCCACAGACACTCTTTTGGGTGCCTTGCGGAGTTTGAATCTATAAACCCAAACGACATCTTGCGTTTCATTAGGCAAAGGCGCTGGTTTAGCCTCACTGGGGTCTAAACTTTCTTCTTCTTCGAAAGTAGGGTAACAGGAAATAGAGGCCCCCGCGTGGTAGCACAACGGGCCACAACGGGCTACGTGAATCGGACAGCGGAGGCAGCCACTCTAACCTAACCTAACCTATGTCTGTAAAATCCTGTTATTTGATTTATAATAGACAAAAATTAACAGATTTGCAAGTGTCCATACAACTGCAGTTATCTGCTAGATTGATCATAGTACCGATTTGGAAGGTAGCTTGTTTAAAAGCTCCTTTCACACCCCTTCTCATTTAGTATGATCCTCGTACGAAAAGGACTGTGAATACGTTTGTAAAATCTTGTTATTTATCAGATTTATCTTGTTATTAGCAGATTTTCAAGATGTTTACATGTACATATGTGCGGCTGCTTTCTTTGCTGATATTGTGCATTTATTTACTAGCAGGATAGTGATATATAGAACTGGTAATATTTGCCACAATATTTTATCTTCTCTTTATTTATTCTGAATTTGATCTGCTTCAGAAATCGATTGTTTCACTACAAATAACTGTCGACTAGAAATGGTCAAAATGGAAGATCTTAACCAAACTACAATAGATTTATTATATTAGTGATTTTATGAACACAAAAATATTTATGATCTCTTACTTAAAAAACATTTCGCCCCTTAAAAATTTCTTACTTAAAAAACATTTCGCTTACTTAATTGGCGCTTAATCGTCTAAACGGTTATGGCCGTCCAACAAGGCGCTTCTTCGCTCCGCCAACCGGCGTCAATTGGTCACACCAAGGGAGTTTAAATAGTTTTCAACCTGGTCCTTCCAACGGAGTGGGGCCGCCCTCTACCTCTGCTTCCATAGGCGGGTTCCGCAGCGCAGCTTCTGCGTTTTAATTCGCTGGAATATGTTGATGTCTGCGTATAGCTCGTACAGCTCATCATTAAATCTTCTTCGGTACTCGCCATCGCCAACGCGTAGAGGTCCATAAATCTTTCGAATAACTTTTCTCTCGAACACTCCCAAAGCCGCTGATGTTTAGCGGCTACCCAGAGGATACTTGGCCGCAAGCAACCGGCAGTAGTGGGCTGCTTGAACCGCAAGAACTGCCAACCCCCTAATCCAGGGTGTTAAATTCGGCTGTATTCGAACGAAACCATCCCCATATCGGGCCACCGCGGGAAGTATTAATGGCCTTACCACAGTAAAGGGCGGTTCTTTCCCCGTATATAATACTGGACCGCTGAGCCCGCCTTGACGGGCAGGTGGTCGTACGACCAAGATGAGCGACTCATTATTTAATTGTATTAAGGACGACGATAAGGGGAGGACTGAGTCGCAAGCCAAGGACGACAAAGATGCATTAAGCGATGCCTGGGACTCGGGGAGCGAGAGTAGTTCTGATTCAATGAACTCCATGTTGGAAAGGCATACAAATGAAAACGGAGTAGTGGAGTGGAGAAGGGTACGGAGCAGAGGAAGAAAGAGAGCTCTGTCGCAATACCGTGCAGCACTAAGAATTGTCCAACGCCTGGGGGCACTGGTCGACCCAAAACATGTGGAGAACAAGCGCTTGGAGTGGGCTCATGAGGCGGTAGAAGTAGGTCGAAGGAATTTTAGAACATTTGCTGCGAGAAACACGCGGTACTGGTACCGGTACGAGGAGGGAGAAGCGTCGAATAGCAGAATGAATAGGTAACGTTCGGCAAAAGGCGACAAGCCTGCTTTCAAGAGGCAGAAAGGACCCAGTCCCAGAGTCGCGAGGCAGGGCAGCCGCATAGACAAAACAAGTAGGCCTAAAGCTGTATGCCAGATGGGCCCTAATAGCGAGGTAGCAACTACCTCGAAAGCTGCAAGTCAGAGGAAGGACATAAAAAGTGGCGAGGTGTCAACTATGGAAGCAGGAGATAAGCCAAAGGGAGATAACGCTAAGACTCCGGCTTTCTCGGAGGTTCTAAAAGAGGTAGCGCTAAGACTCCCTGGCAAAGCAGTGATTGACTCTGGCTCTGGTTTATCGTAGCAATCCTTTCGGACAGATGGCTACTGAATGGTATATGGATGTGAAGATTTTAGCGTGGGACAACATCGCGAGCTTGCGGTGGCTGGAGGAAGTGGTTCCGAACCTCCAAAGGCAAGGTACGAATGCGCGTTTTGAGGTGGTGGATAAGGCACGATAGGGAGCTTAAGGGAACCCTCTCAAAGTACCGTGCTGCATTAAGAATTAAGCAGTGCTTGGTCCAGTGGATCACACAACCATCGATGAGAGCGATCGCTTGACTTAGGCCCGTGAGGCAGTGGAAAAAATGTCGAAGACAATTCTCAGACGAAAGCTTTGCTGCGAACAACCCTCAACTTTGCAACCGCATTGAGGAGGAAGAAGCCCCTACAGGCAAGAGGCAGCGATCGGCTGAACCTGACAAACCTGCTTTTAAGAAGCAGAAGGGGGAGGATAAACGCCCCAGACCAAGAACCAGGAAGCGAATTAGCCGGAATGACAGGAACCAAACCTCAAGAAGGAAAGCCATGTCAAAAGCTGTAATACAGGAAGCTGCGATGCAGTCCCTGACTGTGACACTAATAGATTGCAGCGTCCCCAATGGGCAGATGTCAACCGAAAGGTGGAGATCCGTAGAAGGGGAGCTGATCAGTATTATGATCAAAATGATGCATGATGAGCCAAACAGACCTCTACCAGCCTTCGAAACAGCCGGATGGCAAAATGGGGTTAAACTAATTACCTGCACCAATAAAGCGACTTTAGAATGGCTACAGAGAGTTGTTCCAGATCTTCAAAAACAAGTAGGCGCAAGGTTGAAGGTGGTGGATAGAGCACTTATCCCCACGATACCAAAGGCCAAGTTTTGGATTCCCCGAGTGGTGAACGTGGAAGACACGCTTAGCATGATGCAGCGGTAGAACCCCAACATACCAACACGGGTTTGGAGGGTACTCCAGGTATCCCGACCGGTGGAGGGGGCTAGTGCTACATCCCCCAAATGAATAAGGAATCGGAGGATCTGTTGCACTCACAGCTTCGGAAAATGTGCTGGGGCGCAAGTCGAATATTAATGCGCCTAAAAATATGAGTCCTTAGAACAATACCCCCAATACGCTAAAAGCAGGGGAGGTGAAAAAGGACCTCGATAACCTGAAAGTAGCGGCAAATGATGGGGGCAACGGCACAGTGGCAGAGGTACACGAAAATATCAATGGTGCTGAAAACTTTAAGAAAAACCAAAATATGCTAAAAGCAGGAGAGGTAGAAAAGGACCACGAGGGCATGAAATTAGCAGAAAAAGACAAGGGTATAAGCGTAGAAGCGGAGGTATTGGAAATGACGCTGCGAGTCTAACAAAGACTCTTACAACAGGGGAGGGAAAAACGGACCTCAAGACTCGGAAACAGCGGAAAAAATGCATTACGTGAGAGTAGTGGCGAATAATTTGGAGGGAGACAAACAGCTCAATGGGGCTGCGAGTCTTACAGATAAACCTCCAACAGAGTAAAGTGGCATCGGGCGAGCTGCTCCTAACCCTTGAGGAGGGTTCATTTGATGTGTCGCTGATCCAGGAGCCATGGCTTTCATCTGGAGGAAAGGTTTCTGGCCTCAGCGCTCGCGGATTCAGCATTTATTACGCAAAGATGGAAAGTAGGGTTAGAGCTGCAGTCATGGTAAGGAAACACCTATACTTGTCCATGCTATTTAACTTCAGCACCGAAAATCTAGAAGTAGTCGCAATAGAGGGAAATAAAAACCTTCCCTTATCCTGGCGTCCTACTACATGGCCCTTGACGTGGAAGCCCCACCAAAGGAGTTCAAAAGGCTGGTGGATCAAAAAGGGTGTAGAAGACGGCTTGTCATAGGCGCGGATGCGAATGCGCATCACAACGTATGGGGAGGGGGCGATATTAATGATAGGGTTGAGTCCCTTTTTTGTTATATTCTACAGAGTAGTCTACAGGTGGCCAACACGGGTAGCGTGCCTACATATGCTGGTCCTGCGTCAATCAGTGTGCATGATATCACATTGAGTTCTGAACGTGATATATATGAATGGAGGGTCAGGAGACTGGGGCAGCCTAAAGAGGTTGCCACCGTAGAGGAATTGGGGTAGTGCAACAACTTCTTATCAAAAGCGCTGCCAACTGCGTACAATAGAGCTTGTTGTCTGAGGAGATTCAATGGGAAAGGAAAGCCACCATGGTGGAGTAATGAGCTGAGTCTTCTCAGAGGGAAGGTACGAAAGATTTTTAAGCTGGCAAAAGATGCAGAAAGCGAGGAGTGCTGGGAAGAATACAGAGATCTGTTGAGGATATATAAACCTGAAATAAACTGGTCAAAGCGGGTTTCATGCAAGTATTTCTGTGCCGACAAAGAATTCTCCAGCGGAACTGCGAGACTGAGGAAAGTGCTGTCTAAAGGAGATGCAATCCAGGGACTAATAAAAACGGACGACGGGGAATGGTCACACAGTAGTGACGAGGTGCTACTTAACACACACTTCCCATCAGGAGACAATGCGGAAGAGTTATGTAACCACGTCTAAAGTCCTAATATGTAGCGAGAGGTACCAACGTTGGTGTAACATACATATATCTTGCATTCATTCTAGACGATTCACACGCTGCAGTGCATTCGACACTCTGCTTGAGTCGTAAGTGTGAATGTGTTTATATTAAGCAATGCCAACATATTTACGTTCCCACAGGCAAGCAAAACGCGCTATATGAGCCACGCTTATGTGCCAGCGACCGTGCGAGCGGTTGTTATGTACAAACGTTTAGATCGGTCATGCAATATGTATGTACGTATAGATGGTCTAGACAAGGTCTAAACCCAAGGGAAGAATATAGAAAAAAAAACGTTTTCTCTCTTAACCTCAATGGGCAAATTGGAAACTATTCTCAACACACTTGTGGAAGAAAAGATTTTGGCAAAAAAATCTTATAAATGTATTAATAACAAGTAAGGAAGGCTAAGTTCGGGTGTAACCGAACATTACATACTCAGCTGAGAGCTATGGAGACAAAATAAAGGAAAATGACCATGTGGAAAATGAACCTGGGGTAACCCTGGAATGTGTTTGTATGACATGTGTATCAAATGGAAGGTATTAAAGAGTATTTTAAGAGGGAGTGAGCTATAGTTCTATAGGTGGACGCCATTTAGGGATATCGCCATAAAGGTGGACCAGGGCTGACTCTGGAATTTGTTTGTACGATATGGATATCAAATGAAAGGTGTTAATGAGTATTTTAAAAGGGCGTGGGCTTAGTTCTATAGGTGGACGCCTTTTCGAGGTGGGCCAGGGGTGATTCTAGAATTTGTTTGTACGATATGGGTATCAAATGAAAGATGCTAATGAGTATTTTAAAACGGAGTGGGCCTTAGTTCTATAAGTGGACGCCTTTTCGAGATATCGCTATAAAGGTGGACCAGGGGTGACTCTAGAATTTGTTTGTATGATATGGGTATCAAACGAAAGGTGCTAATGAGAATTTTAAAAGGGAGTGGGCCTTAGTTCTATGGGGGACGCCTTTTCGAAAAATCTCCATAAAGGTGGACCAGGGGTGACTTTAGAATTTGTTTGTACGATATGGGTATCAAATGAAATGTATTAATGAGTATTTTAAAAGGGTGTGGGTCTTAGTTCTATAGATGGACGCCTTTTCGAGATATCGTTATAAAGGTGGACCAGGGCTGAATCTAGAATGCGTTTGTACAATATGGGTATTAGAAGAAAAATGATAACTTTAAAAAGGAGTAGGCCTAAGTTCTATAGGTGGACGTCTTTTCGAGATATCGCCATAAAGGTGGACCAGGTGTGACTCTATAATGTGTTTGTACGATATGGGTATCAAATTAAAGGTATTAATGAGTGTTTTAAAAGGGAGAGGTGGTAGTTGTATATCTGAAGGCGTTTTCGAGATATCGACCAAAATGTGGACCAGGGTGACCCAGAACATCATCTGTCGGGTACCGCTAATTTATTTATATATGTAATACCACGAACAGTATTCCTGCCAAGATTCCAAAGGGCTTCTGGTTTCACCCTGCAGAACTTTTTCATTTTCTTTTACTTAATATGGTAGGTGACACACCCATTTTACAAAGTTTTTTTCTAAAGTTATATTTTGCGTCAACAAGCCAACCCAATTACCATTTTTCATCCCTTATTTCGAATTTGGTATAGAATTATGGCATTTTTTCATTTTTCGTAATTTTCGATATCGAAAAAGTGGGCGTGGTCATAATCGAATTTCGGCCATTTTTTATACCAATACAAAGTGAGTTCAGATAAGTACGTGAACTGAGTTTAGTAAAGACATATCGATTTTTGCTCAAATTATCCTGTTAACGCCCGAGCGGAAGGACAGACGGTGGACTGTGTATAAAAACTGGACGTGGCTTCAACCGATTTCGCCCTTTTTCACAGAAAACAGTTATCGTCCCAGAACCTAAGCCCCTACCAAATTTCACAAGGATTGGTAAATTTTTGTTCGACTTATGGCATTAAAAGTATCCTAGACAAATTAAATCAAAAAGGGCGGAGCCACGCTCATTTTGAAATTTTCTTTTATTTTTGTATTTTGTTGCACCACATCATTACTGGAGTTGAATTTGTGCATAATTTACTTATATACAGTAAAGATATTATATTTTTTGTTAAAATTTTACTTAAACATTTTTTTTTTAAGTGGGCGTGGTCGTTCTCCGATTTTACTTATTTTTATTTTTTTTTTCAACGACTGCCAAATTACGGCTTGCAAAACTTTTAAATTACCTTCTTTTAAAAATGGGCGGTGCCACGCCCATTGTCCACAATTTTACTAATTTTCTATTCTGCGTCATAAGTTCAACTCACCTACCAAGTTTCATCGCTTTATCCGTCTTTGGTAACGAATTATCGCACTTTTTTGGTATTTCGAAATTTTCGATATCGAAATAGCGATCTGAGATGAGCGCCAAAGAACCTACATACCAAATTTCATCAAGATACCTCAAAATTTACTCAAGTTATCGTGTTAACGGACGGAGGGACGGACATGGCTCAATCAAATTTTTTTTCGATACTGATGATTTTGATATATGGAAGTCTATATCTATCTCGATTCCATTATACCTGTACAACCAACCGTTATCCAATCAAAGTTAATATACTCTGTGAGTCTGCTCAACTGAGTATAAAAATACAAACATACAAAGAGTAACTGTTTTAAAGCATCTCACGACAATATTACAGCCGTTGAATTATATAGGTAAGGCTGTACAAGAGGTTATATAGCAAATTGTCTGCCAGTCATCAACTAGAAGGACGAAAAATTTTTTCCAGTGTTAGAGATAGATTGGTGTCCTCATTGGGTAGATAAAACATTGAGGCGTTAGTCCCAAGTCCCAAACAGTAGTCGAATTTTTAAAGACTGCTTCGTCAATTCTGCCAGAATTTGATGAAAAAGACGAAAACTTGAATGGCTTCTTGGATGCTTTGGATATCCTAGAACAAATTAGGGATACCGATGAAGCTGTAGCGGTTTCGATGATAAAAACTAAGCCGGAAGGAACAGCCAGAAACCTGTTAGGCACCGAAAGCTCAATTGAAGCAATAAAACAAAAATTAAAAACAGCAATTAAAGGCGAATTAGTCGAAGTTTTGACAGCAAAACTCATCAATATCCAACAACGCACTAAAACTGCAAATCAATATACTGCTGAAATAGAAAAACTCACGAAATCTTTGGAAGGAGCATACATATCAGATGAACTAACACCAGAGGTAGCAACCAAGTATGCTACACAATCAGCTGTAAAAGCTATGTGCAAAAATTGTTCCAACGACGAGGTGAAAACAATTATGCAGGCTGGAACGTTCACCTCAATGAACGGAGCTATATCAAAATTTACTAACAGTTGCACAGAAGTAACTGGAAATCCAAATTCGCTTTTACATATTCGCCAACGAATTCATTTCCGAGGTAACTTCCGCAGGAGTTATCAAAACAATAATTATAGAGGCAATCAGAGGCGCACTTTCAATAATTATAACAATAATAATAACAAACCAAATAACCAAAGATATGGTCGAAATTTCGGATCGCAAGGATCTAACCGCAATAATACCTGGAATGTCCGAAATGTTACATAACAGGAAAACCAACAAACTCCACCTCAATAAATAAAAAATCACATAATTTCAATTTACACCTTAATAGCTATATATCTTCCAGAACAACTCTGAATGATTCCATTTCAACCCTCCTAGTCGATACAGGAGCTGATATTTCAATAATAAAAAAGGGTCAAATTGACAGTAATGTCGCGATAAATAATTCTCAAAAAACAGATGTAAGAGGAATTGGTAAGGGTATAACAAGTACTATTGGCTAGCTCAAAGCAGAAGTAAAAGACGTTTATCTATTAATTAGACACGAATTTCACGTAGTAGAAGACAATTTCCCGATTCCATGCGATGGAATATTAGGATTAGATTTCATTAAAAAATATAATTGCATTTTGGATAATCAAAAAGAAGGGGACACTTTAATACTAAGACCATATGACTACCCAGAAAACATAATAATTCAAATGACTAATAAACCAACAATCAATAGTATTTCAATTCACGCAAGATCAGAAGTAGTTCGATAAATTCGCATTAAAAATAAAAAATCAGATTTAATAATTCCACACAAGAATTGTCTCAAGGCATTTTTATTGCAAACACCTTAGCAGATTCACACTAAACATTTGTCAGAATTATAAATACAACAGATAAAAATGCAATACTCCATGATTTTAATATACAAACAGAAAATTTGAATGATTATACAATAGTTAAAAGTCATAAACTCGAAAATGAGGCCAACAGTATAGAAAAATTAGAAAGATTAAATCAAAATTTTGCACACTTTGCAAATAAATCACTTAATGCATTATGTCCAGAGTTCATTGACATTTTTTCATTGGAAACAGAACCAATTACCACTAATAATTTTTACAAACAAAAACTTCACATGAAAGACAATAACCCGGTCTACGTAAAAAATTATAGAACACCAGAAGCTCATAAGAATGAAATTAATAAACAAATAAATTAATTAATTAAAGATGACATAATAGAACCTTCAATTTCAGAATTTAATAGTCCGATTTTAATAGTACCAAAAAAAAAAAAAAAATCCCAAATAACCAAGACAAAAGATGGAGAATGTTTGGAGATTACAGACAGGTAAATAAAAAACTAACCGCAGTTAAATTCCCATTGCCAAGAATTGATGACATACTAGATCAATTAGGAAGAGCTAAATATTTTTCATGCTTATATTTAATGTCTGGATTTCACCAAATTGAACTCAGCCCAGAGTCAAGGGATATCACATCCTTTACAACAGATAACGGTACTTATCGGTTTAAAAGATTACCGTATGGCCTTAAAGTAGCACCGAACTCATTCCAGAGAATGATGACATTGGCATTTGCAGGCTTAAAACCTTCACAAGCATTTCTATACATAGACGATTTAGTCGTATTAGGATGCTCCGAAAATCATATGATTAAAAATTTACGAGATGTTTTCGCAGCTTGTAGAAAATATAATTTAAAATTATATCCGGATAAATGTCTATTTTTCAACCAAGAAGTAACTTACCTTGGTCATAAATGCACAAGCAAAGGAATTTTACCGGACCCCAGTAAATTCGAAACTGTTAAAAACTATCCGACACCTAAAAATGCGGATGAAGCGAAAAGATTCGTCGCATTTTGCAATTACTACAGATTTTTATTCCAATTTTTGCAGAATAGTCTAGAATAATAACAAGACTTTGCAAGAAAAATGTAGTTTTCAACTGGACAGAGGACTGTAAAAATGGTTTGACTGTTTGAAAACTGCGTTAATAAGCCCTAATATTCTACAATATCCAGATTTCAGTAAACAATTTTGTACAACAACAGAAGCCAGCGGCTATGCTTATGGTGCAGTTTTGAGTCAAGAGTACGAAGGAAGGCAATTACCAAATGCCTACGCATCAAGATCATTTACAAAAGGAGAAATTAATAAAGCAACAATTGAAAAAGAATTGGCGGCCATTCAATGGGCCATAACATATTTTAGACCATACGTTTACGGTAGAAAATTTTTGGTCAAAACAGACCACAGACCCTTATCATTCCTATTTTCGATGAAAAATCCTTCATCAAAATTAGCTAGAATCAGATTGGATTTGTAAGAATATGATTTCGAGGTGGAGTATATCGCAGGAAAAGAAAATCATGTAGCGGACGCATTATCACGCATAGATATCAAAGACCTAAAAGAAATATCGGTAAAAGCGTGTAAAATCTTAAAAGTAAAAACCAGATCGAATACTAATAAAAATTCCAGTAATAACCGTAGTAAAAATGAAAATAATATAAGTCACAAAGAGCTGATAGCCATAGCAGCTAGTGCTCTCTTTTGTTAGTCTTAAAATTTATTTTAAGCCTAAATACATAATAATAATAATAATATAAGTCACAAAGAGAACCCAATAATATTTGAAGCGCTAAATAAATGTGAAATAAGAAGACTAGTCCAGCTCGTTTTCGATCCCCAGAAATTATATTTCAAAATAGGAAAGCAAATTTGTAGCGGAATTACTATAAAAAACCTAATTGATGAGGCAAAGATTGACTTAAGGCAATTCTTTACCAGGTTTATGGAAGATTGTAAAATCTTAAAAGTAACAACCAGATCGAATACTAATAAAAATTCGAAATTAATAAATATAAAAAACCTAATTTTTGGGGCAAAGATTGACGTAGGGCAATTTAGGAATCGGAAAAATACAGTTGTCCTTAAGAGACAAATTTTTTAAAAATAATTACACCCGGGTAGACACATTTAAAGAAATTGGTACCAAAGTTCTCAAAAATTTAAGTATAGCCATAACTCCAGAGGTTACGCATGTGACAAATAACGAGAAAATTAAAGAAATTCTGCACAAATATCATGACGATCCTGTTTTTGTTGGCCATCCAGGAATAAATCGCATGACAAAAAAAATAAGACAAAAGTACTACTGGAAAAGAATGAAAAACGATATCAGAAAATATATTAAAAAATGCGTTCATTGTAATAAAAATAAAATAAATAAAAATTTGAAAGAGCCTATGATTATAACCGAAACGCCCACAACAGCGTTCTACATATTACAAATAGATACGATTGGTCTTCTTCCCAGGTCGGAAAGTGGAAATCAATATGCAGTCACTATAGGATGTGACCTGACTAAGTATTTGGTTGCAATACCAATACCCAGCAAACATACAAATACAATAGCCAAAACGATATTTGAAAATTGTATCCTAGTTTATGGTTGCAGTAAAACAATTATAATAGATATGGGAAGCGGATATAAAAATAGCTTATTTGAGGTATTATGCAAGCTTCTAAAAATGCACCATGAAACTGCAACACCTTACCACCATCAAACTTTAGGCACTGTTGAACATAGTCATTGAACATTCAATGAATATGTGCGCTCCTACATATCCATTGACAAAGACGATTGGGATGAATACCTTAAATATTTTTCGTATTGTTATAATACCACGCCATCTACAGTTCATGGTTATTGTATATTCCAACTAGTTTTTGGGAAAAAACCCCAGACTTACGAATTTTTACAAGAAAATACGGTAAGCCCATTATACAATTATGAGGATTAAGACAAAGAAATAAAATACAGGTTACAAATAGCGCACGATAGAGCTTATAAATTAGTAAAAGAGGCTAAGGAAAAACAAAAAATTAGTTATGATAGAAAAATACAATATAAAGAAATAAATTTAGAAGATTTAGTATTAGTCAGAGATGAAGCAGGTCATAACTTAGATAGTAGGTATAAGGGGCCCTATAAGGTAAAAAATATCGTTAAGAAAAATAACTTCACATTAATTCCCCATAAAGTAGAAAATAGAAATGTAGAAAACATAAATCAGAATAGTAATTATCCTCTAAGAAATAAAAATAAGAAAATCGTAGTACATAAAATAGGCTTAAACTCGTAGAATAATAACACTTCAATTTTGTAAACACAAAGAAAATTTGTATTGTATGCAAAAGAAAAATACAATAATAAAAAAAAATTCTGAATGAAATAAATTATTTAATAGCCCACTTGAAAAATCAAAACGAAAATTTTGTAACATAAGTAATTACCTAACACTAAAGAACAAAAAGAAAAGAAAATGTAAAGTCATAAACACAAGCACAAAACATTGACACAAATAAACCGCACAAGTAAAACAATTAAAATGAAAAAAATTTTATTTACAAAACCAAAACCACTTATCCATAAGCAAACCACTTAAAATACAAAACCGCTTGAGAATCTGTCATAAATTTAATTGGAATAGAATGCCTCTACACTCAATGTAAAGCCATTCTCTAAAAATTGGTGGTGTAACATACGTATATCTTGCATTCATTCTAAACGATTCACACGCTGCAGTACATTCGACACTCTGCTTGAGTCGTAAGTGGGAATGTGTTTATATTCTGCAATGCCAACATAATTACGTTCCCACAGGCAAGAAAGCAACAAAACGCGTTATTTGAGCCACGCTTATGTAGTAGCAGGCCACGCAAGTACTCCAGGCAATTCCTGGAGAGCCTCTCGAGAGAGGAAGCAATGCTCTTCTTAGAGCATATGGGGGACGATGAATCTCCCTCCACCAGGGCTGGAGTGCGCAGAGAACCGGCTTTAAAACCCGCAAACCCAAAGGGCGACACAAATATCCAAGGAAAGCAACGCGGGCCAGAAGAGCATAATAAGCATAAGGCGACGAAATCCGCGATCCCCAGCGGCATCTCGGCCATTGGTGAGCAGCGCGGACAAATCAAGGAAGGTGAGCAGGAGGGGCAGGCGTCGAGCAAATAACACGCGAACCATGGAGGGCCCAGTACCACCACAGTGCATCGCGGTCCCCTCTAAGCGTAGCTCCGACGGTACCTCTACGCTAATGAGCGAAGGTAACAACAACCATCCTAGCAGGCCCTCTAGAGAGCCGAGTAAACATGGGCGCTCACCGTCGGAGCATGATTCTGGAAGCAGCTCACAAGGCAGCTGCGATAGGTCGCAGAAAGGGAATGACACCGAACGAAACCGGGAAGAGTGGAAGCGGCCCAACAGAAGGCATAACAGAGGCAGGCAAGCTGCACTACCACCACCGGGCAGAGCATGATCGCTTACAGATAAATGGCGCCTGGGACTAAGTGGGTCTGGTATAAAATGGTATCTCCGATACCTTGAGGAGGGCCTGTCGCCCAGGGAAGCAAGAGCTAGGGCAGACGATCACAGGCAAAAACCAGCCCACGAGCAGAGAACTGCGACCACCGAACGAAGGAACAGAGGCGGAAGTAGAGAACAGCCAGCGGCAGCTGGCCAGAATACACCCGCTCCCGCTGAAAAGCGCAGTATCGGGCAGATTACACCGGAGGAAACTCCCAGTTCGAAGAGGCAATGGGCCCATGCTCCACGGAACACGGCAACCATGCGCCAGGAGAATTTGGCCAGGGCGATCGGGATACCCGCTGAGTCAGCACGAAGGCAGCAGATCTACACGGACGCCCTCAGGGGTATCCGAGTGGCTGTGCTGCCCAGTAATTACCCAGCGGATGTCCTTAGTCAAGAGTGTTCAGGGGGTGTGGGCATGCCCTAATATTTTGCGGGGTGAACTTCCGAGCAGGGCTCCTCCTCGTAGACTGCGAGGACGAGAGAACCGCAAAGTTGCTCGATGATATACCACCCACACATAATGTGACAATGTTCCTCCCCAGAAGTGCGGGACGCCCCAAAGAATTTGCGATCCGGCTCCTCGCGAACCAAAACGATGGCCTCAAGACGTAAAGCTGGCGCGTTATATACTGCAGCGCGGAAGAAATGGGACTACGTCTCGACGTGGGAATTGACGAGGAATCATACCAGCTCACTCGTAGGAATGATTTCAAGCTGCATTACAGATACGGCTTGATCCATGTGAGACCCTGGAGGCAACCAGGGAACAGTGAGCGGCCGGCAGAAGGGCGGAGACAGAGGGCGTCGACAAACATGAGATGTCGGACGAGGACATGTCGGACGCAAGCACCGACACCATCCTAGCGCGTGAATTCACAAACCCTCCCACCGCAGCAAGCGGAAGCGTCGCAATCGCACAGCCAATGATGAGGAAATCTCTACCCCACAGAAGCTCATCGATGGCTTGAACCTCCAGGAGCTGGCACTGAATAAGCAGGACGACA
Source organism: Eurosta solidaginis (assembly GCF_040869045.1). Classification (NCBI taxonomy): domain Eukaryota; kingdom Metazoa; phylum Arthropoda; class Insecta; order Diptera; family Tephritidae; genus Eurosta; species Eurosta solidaginis. Next base: position 22,413 of record NW_027137023.1, on the reverse strand, counting down.
GCGAGAGCGGGTTGTCGGATTACGACGATCCGATGAGGCCGGCCGGGCCAAAATGACCGGCATAAGCATCCAGATAGCCCAGATCAATCTCCATCACGCCATTGCAGCCTCGGCTGTACTGGCGAAGAACTTTGGCTCGGATTATCTGGGCATTGCACTCATACAGGAACCTTGGGTATACAAGGGACAGGTGAGGGGATTTAATGTGAGTAATAGCAGAGTAATTTGGGATCTCTCTCAAGAGGCACCTAGAGCATGTGTAATGCTTAAAACAGATATTAACTATTTTTGCATTACAGAGTTTTTAAATCGAGATTTGTGGCGGTGCAAATCGGTGCAAAGATCAATGGAGACGACTCCAGCATTTTGCTAGCCGCAGCCTATTTCCCGGGGGACGAAAATCCAATCCCTCCAGATAAAGTCAAGAAGCTGGTAGCATACTGCAGGAGAGCCAAACTTCCGCTAGTTGTAGGAAGCGATGCTAACTCGCACAACACGGAGTGGGGCAGCAGTGATACCAACCAAAGGGGTGAGGGTTTGCTAGAATATATAGCCAGTAATGATTTAACTATATACAACGTCGGGAGTAAACCCAAGTTTGTTACAAGAGCCAAAGAAGAAGTCCTTGATATAACACTCGGCAACAACCTAACTGAGAATATGATCTCGAAATGGAGGGTTTCGGAAGAACCCTCCCTTTCCGATCACAGGATCTTAAGGTTTGAGCTGGTCGCTGTATCGAGGCAAGCCAACCATAAAAGAAATCCCAGGAAAACAGACTGGGACAGCTAAAAAAGAATTATAGAGGCTAACGTAGATAGCCTCAAAAACAAGTGCAGAAGCACCAATTGTACCGAGTTAGAGAGCAGAGTGGACAGGGCAAATCAGATAATGAAAGATGCCTACGACTCCAGTTGCCGAGTCTCCTTAGTTAAAGGTAAAAATACAACCCCCTGGTGGTCGCATGATCTGACGTCACTAAGGAGGAAAGTCAGCAAACTTTTTAACGTGGCAAGGAGGACCGGCAACTGGGAGGAATACACTCAAAATCTGACAAAGTAAAATAAAGAGATAAGAAAAGCCAAAAGGGAAAGTTTCAGGAATTTGTGTGAGGGAAATTCCAGCACACCTACAGCGGCAAGGCTCCACAAGGCCTTAGCCAAAGAGCAGAGAGAGATTAACCTAGCAACTAGGCTCCCGGACCGTACCTATACAGGAAGAGGGGAGGAGCGAGCAAAGCCCCTGCTACAAGCGCATTTTCCTGGTGCCTCTCCGCAAGTACCGGAACCTGTATTTCCCAGAGTGAAACCAACCCCTTCAGACTGGCAGTTAGCCAACTCCCTCTTCTGTGAGGTCAGAGTCAGATGGGCGGTGAAATCCTTTGAGAAATACAAATCTTCGGGGGTGGATGGCATCTACACGGCGCTAATGCAGCAAGGAAAACAGATTATCCCACTTTTCGCCAGGATCATGAGAGATAGCCTGGCACTGGGATACATACCCATGATGTGGAGAAGAGAAAACGTGGTTTTCCTACCAAAAGTAGGAAAAAAGGACTATTCACAAGCAAAGTCCTTCAGACCAATAAGTCTAACCTCCTTTGTCTTGAAGGCAATGGAAAAGTTAATAGACCAAGAAATTAGATCGAACGCCCTCAATAGCTGGCCGCTACATCACAGCCAGCATGCGTACAGAGCGGGTAGTTCAACGGACACAGCTCTGTACCAATTAACATCTGAAATACAGAGGGCATTCGAAACAGAGGAGACAGTGATTTGCGCTTTCCTTGATATCGAGGGTGCCTTTGACAACACATCTCACGAAAGCATAGCACTGCAGATAAGGGGAATTCAGATGCCTATCCAGAAATGGATCGACAATCTACTCCGCACAAGAATCGCTGAAGTCCATGTAGGTAACAGCGCAGTTAAGGTTAATACCACGAGGGGGTGACCCCAAGGAGGTGTTCTGTCACCCCTTCTGTGGAGCCTAGTAGTGGATGAACTCCTGCAAAAGCTATCAAACAGTGGCATAAGATGCGAAGGATATGCTGACGACATCGTCATAATTGCAAGAGGTAAATTCGAGAGTACGCTCTGTGACATAATACAAAGAGCATTGAATATCACAAGGGGATGGTGCGCCAATGTGGAGCTTAACATCAACCCATCTAAGACAACCATCATCCCCTTCACCAGAAGAAAGGTCCTACCAACCCTGAGAGCATTAACAATAGATGGCGTGACACTAGAGTATGGAACCGCTGTGAAATACTTGGGGGTCACTTTCAACACCAAGCTCCTATGGAAACAACACTTCGACTCCATGAGAGCTAGGGCCTCGAGGTCTATCATGGTATACAAACGTCTAGCAGGCAAATCATGGGGCTGTAGCGCACTTGTGCTAAGATGGATGTATACCACGATAGAAAAACCTATGATAACATATGGCTCGATAGTCTGGGCATCGAGAACAACTCGGGCGACGACGAGGCAAGCACTGTCAAAACTTCAGCGACTGGCATGTGTATGCATCACTGGAGCTATGCGCACATGCCCTACAATGGCGCTGGAGACTATCCTCGATCTAACCCCGCTGCATATATCAATAGAGTAGTCAGCCAAGCGAACCCTCCTGAATATCGTCAAGGAGCGTTCGGGCAAAGGTAAATTCATATCGTCCCGGAACATGGAGGAATTGAGAGAGAGGATCCCAATCTCTCAACTCCCGAGGGATGATATACTCAGGCAGATAGTTTATGAGAAAAGGTACAAAGTAGAACTGGGAGACAAGTGTACGTGGGGGGAAAGCAGAATTGAGAATATTCATCAGCTAAATAGAAAAATATGATATACCGATGGCTCGAAGACGCCAGAGGGGATTGGATCTGGGGTCGCTGGACCCAGAGCCAAGATATCAACCCCCCTGGGAGCATACCCGGGCATTTTTCAAGCGGAGGTATTCGCCATAAGCCAGTGTGCAGACCTGAACCTTCAGCGCGAATACTCCAATGAAACAATTGCCATACTCAGTGGCAGTAGGCTGCCCTCAAGGCGATATCGGCGCCTGAAATAAAATCAGCACTGGTCCTTAAGTGCGTTGAAAAGCTAAACCAACTAGGAGCACACAATGAACTTCTGTTGGCCTGGGTTCCTTGCCACAGGGGAGTTAAGGGTAATGAGCAGGCGGACAGCCTGGCCAGAGAGGCAGCAACGACACGACCTATTGGTCCTGACCCGTTCCTGCCAGTAGGCCCGCAGGAAATTAGAGGGCATCTATTAGTAGAAGAGAGCAAAAAGAGGGAAGAACACTGGCGTAATATGCCAGGCCTGAGACAATCTAAGTTACTGTTGGGGGGTTACAACACAAATCGATATAGGGCATTAATAGGCCTCTCGAAAGACAACCTAAGAATCCTAACAGCTATTCTTACAGGACACTGTAGACTGAACAGTCACATTGCAAAAGCTGGGTATAATATCGAGCAACATATGCCGATTTTGTGATCGATCGGCGGAGACGGCGGTTCATGTAATCCTGGAGTGTGACGCAATCTCAAGACGCAGAGCTAAGTTTATGGGCTCACTATGGTCAGAGCATTCTCACATCAAATCCCTCAAGCCAGGTGAACTGCTAGGGTTCATCAAAGATGTCGGCTTCGATGAGGTGTTGTGAAGCAGCTGAGGGCACAATAGACCAATCGTCGGAGTGCGAGCCACAACTACTTATCTATTTATCTATCTACTGCAATGCATATAGTGGTTATGAATGTAGAGAAGACCTTGAAACACCAGAAATATGCCCTAGGTGTTTTTCTGGACATTGTCGGAGCTTTCAACAATGTCACGAAGAGAGCAATCATGTACAGTCTCAAATCGATTGAAGTTCATCCAGCTTTAGCAAATTGGATCGTCTCCATGTAAAGCTGCAGAATGATCACACCGCAATGGGGTATGTGCGAGGCAACGAAATCTGTAAAAAGAGGAACGCCACAGGGTGGGGTTTTATCACCAATGCTGTGGACGCTGGTTATAAACCAATTGCTTAGGCGGTTCGACGGAGGACCAGTCAAACTTATGGAATATTCAGATGAAGTTTCTGTCATCATAAGCAGCAGATGCCTAACAAAACTTAGCTCTCTGATGGATGAGGCACTTCGGGATGTACCTGCCTGGGCATCTGGAGTCGGGTTAACCGCCAACGTGGAAAACCCCGATCTAGTATTATTTAAATAAATAAATAAATGTAAGGCGCGATAACCTCCGAAGAGATCTAAGGCCGAGCTTCTCTTCCAATTTGCGTCGTGCTCCTCTTGATTTTTCCCTACAAATTGGCCGGACGGGACCTACATGTTTTATGCCGACTCCGAACGGCATCTGCAAGGCAGATGAGTTTTCACTGAGAGCTTTTCATGGCAGAAATACAATCGGAGCGCTTGCCAGACACTGCCGAGGGGCGACCCCGCTTAGAAAAATTTTCTTCTAATTGAAAAATCTTATTTCTAAAATTTTGATGTTGCTTTGCCCGGGAGTTGAACCCAGGGCATACGGCGTGATAGGCGGAGCACGCTACCATCACACCACGGTGGCTGCCAATTATATTTACTATTAGTATTATTTACTAGTAATAAAATAGTAAAATTATAAAACTAATTGGTTTTTAATTTAAAAATTCGTTCATCAAGTTTTACAATTAATTCGAAACTGAAAATTTATATCAAATATTTCAAAGCTTGCTTATTTTTCTTTGCCAAGAGCTCTAGATCAATTTACAGTAGATCAGTTTACAGTTGATTTGTTTACAGTCCGCCTTTCCTGATTAATTGATACGACCTCGTATCAGTTTACATCTTCTCCTTCGGATTCATCTTCTGCACAACATATATCATCGATTTCTGTTGGTTCACAGTAACGCTTTAATTTATCTGAAGCATAAACAGATTTATATGGTCGCTGTTTACGTCTACTTCCCGGCAAATCTTGGATTACATATCGGTCCCGATCGAGCACTTTACCAATTTCAAAGGGGCCTTTATAACGTGGTTCAAGCTTTCGTGAAAAACCTGTACATGGCGGTGCGTTCTCTGCTAGAACTAAATCACCTTCTTTATATACATGTGGTATTCGATGATAGCTGTCAAATCGTTGTTTTGCTTTTAAACGTTTTTCATTGATTCGCATAGCAGCCTCTTTTCGAATTTGTTCTATATCACAATTTATTTGATTATCATCATTGAGAGCAAGAATAAGCTTATTTTTCAAAATATCTCGGGGTGTAAAATTGAAAAGTAATTCGTGTGGCGTTTTGTTAGTAGTTCCGTTTCGCATGGTATTGATAGACCATTGAATTTGGCTTAATTCATTATCCCATTTATCGTCTGCAGTCGTAGATGGTAAAAGCATTGACAGAACCGTTCGATTTGTACGCTCTGCATGAGCATTCGCACGAGGAGTTTGCACTGCATTTAAAATATGCTTAATAACATTTTCCTGACAATACTGTTGGAATTGTTTGGATGTGAACGCTGATCCGCGATCAGTTACAATTCGTTCTGGTATTCCAACATAACTGCTGATTTCTTTCAACAGCTCAACAACATGCTTCGTAACGGTACCCTTTACTGCTCTGAGAATCGTGAATTTGGTAAACGAATCAACTACAACGAGAACATAATCATTACGCTTAGATGACTTCGGAAATGGACCTAAATGATCTAAATGAATCGTTTTAAACGGTATTGGTTCCATATCACTGAAATGATATTGACCTTCTTTCATACCACCCATTTTTTTGTTGTACGCGCATTCAATGCAGGTTGCTATATACTTTTTAATATAATTTCGCATTCTTGAAAACCAAAAGTTCCTTCGAAGCTTCTCGTAAATTTTTACAACGCCCAGATGACCAGATTTCACATGACAGTCATGAACTATCTGCCATTTTAACGATTTTGGCACAACCCAAAGACGTTGATTATTTACCATGCGATACAACCGTCCATTTGCGAGACAATAATCAACTTTAATTTGCTTATCGTTTTCGTGAACTTTTTTAACAATTTCTTTAATGTTGTCATCTTGAAGTTGCATACTAAAAACCCAGTCGTCTTCTTCAATCTCCACCTTATCTATTTTTAGTGAAGCAGTTTCGATGTCATTAGGCGGTTCATCTGGGTTTCGACTGATTGCATCAACATGTAACATACGCTGTCCTGATCGATGTTCTACTTCTATTTCAAAATCTGGTATACGTAACCACCATCGAGCGATTCGAGGAATTAATTCCTTTTTTTGCATGGCAGTTTTTATTGCACTACAATCAGTAACAACTTTGACGTTTTTGCCAGACACATAGTAACGAAATCTTTCAAGACTTTCAACCACAGCTAACGTTTCCAACTCATAACTATGGTATTTGCGTTCTTCTGTTGTTGTAGATCGAGAATAATAAGCAACAGCCTTCCAATCGTCTACTTCTCTCTGTAAAAGTACACCCGCCAAACCTATTGAACTTGCATCGGTGTGAATTTGATGTTCTGCATTTGTTCGATATGCAGCTACTACTGGTTTATTAACCAAAGCAGATTCCAATTTATTGAATGAATCTATTTGCGCTTCTTTCCACTGGAAAATTTGATCTTTACGTAATAGCATTCGTAAAGGTTCGGAAATAACAGCGTAACATGGTACAAATTTTCGAAAATAGCCTGATAAGCCTAAAAACTGTCGAACTTCAGTTAAATTTCGTGACTCAGGAAAATTTTGAACAGCAGCTGTCTTTACGCTTCCTGGACAGATTCCATTTGGTGTCAACTCATGACCAAGGAACTGTATCGATTCTTTTAAAAATTCACATTTTTTTGGATTAAGTGTTACATTCAAATTACGAAGTATTTGAAAAATTCGCTCAAGTTTCTCAAACATTTCAACAACTGAATTACTTCCGATGAGTATGTCATCCATATAATGCAACATATCACCCTTTTGCGTTTGTTCTTGAATTCGTGCCATTAAACGTTGAAAGACGGTTGGCGCATTCTTTAACCCAAATGGAATTCGCTTGAATTCATACAGACCTTCTGTCGTAATAAAAGCTGTATATTTCCGACTATTGGATTCGATTGGAATTTGATAGTACCCGCTATTTAAATCGAGTACGGAGAAATATTTATACTGCATGGCTTCATGCAGTCGTTCCTCTATATTTGGCATTGGATATACTTCTTTTTTTGTATGTTGATTTAATCGCCTGTAATCCACGCACATACGATCAGTTCCATCTTTTTTCTTTACCATTATTACAGGGCTAGCAAATTCAGACTGAGATTCACAAATAATATCATTATCTAACAAATCTTTTATCATATTCGAAACCAAAATTTTTTTTGGTTCGGGAACTCTATATCGACGTTGACAGATGGGCTCGCCACAATCGACCTCAATTTTCTTTTCAATGAGACTAGTTTTACCAATTTCACTTAAATTTTCAGCAAAAACATCTCGTTACTCTGCTAAAAGCTTCGTTAGTTGCAATTTTCTGTTATCGTACGTTGTGTTATTTTCCGATTTTATTTTATAAATTTTAGAATTGTGATTAAAATTCAACTTACCGTTATTAATAGTTACAATAAAGTTATTTATGAAAATTTCGTGCCCTAAAAGCACATCAGTTGACAAAAAATCATCTTGAACAACATACATGTCAAGTTGCAAATTTACTGTATCAACTTGCATACTAACGTTAATTTTATTTTTAGAAATTTTCGTACCGCCACATATACCTTTCATCCACATTATACAGGGCATAATTTTACAACTTATTTTTTTGGCTATCGACTCACGTACCATGTGACAATCACTGCCACTATCAATAAATGCAATTAATCGTTCACCATTCATGTATATTTCTTTTTCAAACATTTTACTAGTTTCGCATGCTCTCACATTCACGTTTTTACCACAATTTACAGGATCATTTCGCGGATGCACTCTTTGATAGTCTTTGCATCGTGAACGATTTTGAGGCTTGGAGCAATTACTAGACAAATGCCCCTTTTCGGAACAATTATAACAAATTAACTTTTCACTGGATTTTTCAAATTTTTCATTAGGAGCTGTTTTTGTTTCTGTTTTTTTCGATGTATTGTCATATGTATTCCGCGACATTGTAGGCAAATTTTTTAAATATTCGTCAAGAGTTTCACGCATCTCTTTCATTTGATTAAATTTCAAAACAGCGATTGCAGATTGTAAATCACGATATTTTAAACCTTCACGAGTATATTTTATAATTGCTGATTCACTTAATCCGTACCGTTTACCCGTTGCGCTCATACGAAAACAATATTCAATAACTTTTTCACCTTGTTTTCGTGTCGTACTACTCATAATATAGTTTATATCAGCCTCGTCCATCTTCGTACCGAATTCTTCAATTAATGCATTTGAAAAATCACGCCACGTTGCAAACAAACTTTGTTGACCGTCTAACCATAAACGTGCTACACCCTTCATTCGACTATACACAGCCAACAGTACGCACTTTTCTTCCCAAACATACGCATTCATAGCACTATTTACACGCTCAATAAATTGTTCGGCAGTTAACGCAAGATAATTAGTAGGATCAAAATCAGGAATAGTTTCTGCGATTTCTTTCACTGAATACCTATTATGAACACTTGTCATACTAGACATCTCATTCACATTTCCAACCACTGGAACGCTAATCACCGACCTTGGCTGAGACACAGATGTCGCATTCATTTGCGTCAGAGCATTTACCACACCCGATAACATTTCTTTTAATTCATTAATTTGTTCTTGAAGAGAACCATTTTGACTCTGTGTCGTTTCGAGTTCTTCGTCTACTATATTTTGACTACACATTTCAATCTCATCCGATCTTAACACTTCCGACAATCGCAATATTAATTCGGCTTTCGTACCGGTAGTGTTCAAGTTCTTTTCACTAAGAAAATCTTTCAACTGTTGCACCGTTAACGATGCAATTTTAACCAACATTTTCTCTTTTATTATCATATATTTAACATTGATTAATTTTCGTTAACAACTATACAACCAACGTATGATCATATAAATTGCCCGTTCTCACTCTTTACGTTAGAATGATACCATTTTTGGGTTTCACAAAATCGCAATATTTATAGCTGATGTCCCAGAGATACGAGGTTCGGATGCAAATTAGGTATGCATATTGCACAGAGGCAAATTTCACAAAATTAAATTGCAAATCGATTAAAAACACATTTATTTTCGTTTATGTTTATTTCACGACGCGAATTCGTCTCACTTCTGAACTAATAAAATAGTAAAATTTTAAAACTAATTGGTTTTTAATTTAAAAATTCGTTCATCAAGTTTTACAATTAATTCGAAACTGAAAATTTATATCAAATATTTCAAAGCTTGCTTATTTTTCTTTGCCAAGAGCTCGAGATCAATTTACAGTAGATCAGTTTACAGTTGATTTGTTTACACTAGGAAGTATGTTCCTAATTGGACTAAGCCTATGCTTGGAGGGGTAACCCTGCAAGAAAAATATAGCACAAAATATCTAGGAGTTATACTAGATAGTAAGTTGCCGTGGAAACGGAAGAGAGAGCGAAGAAAGCCTCCTCTACTATGGGGTTCTTGTTTGGTGGACAGCCACACAAAAAGTACGTATACCAAAAAACTTGAGAGGGTATGCAGAGCATCAATGATTAGCATAACGGGAGCCTTAAATACTACACCGACAGCAGCATTGCATGCCATTCTGCACATCCCGCCTGCAGACCCAACGGCCAAAACATCGCGGGCAGCTTGAGTGCAGGCCTTATGACCACAGCACTATAGCATCGTCTAATATCGACCAAACAGAATAGGTGGTTCCGTGCCTGAGCTTCGAAAGAGATATTGGGGCCACAATTTAGCCGAAAGGTTGCTGCCGGGGTACCGAAGTGATAGAACATGCTATACACGTGTATACGGATGGTTCCAAATTAATGGAACGTGTCGACCCAGAAATAAGTAGATCCTACAGGCTGCCAGGTTACTGCAGCGTTTTTCAAGCGAAAATTATAGCAATGAAGAAAGCAGGAGAAATTTTGGAGGAAGCGTGCTTAAGCTGCAGTCGCGTCAAATTATTTAGTGGTAGTCAGGCTGTGATTATGGTAATAATCTCCCACACTACTTCATCACGAAATGTTCTGGAATGCAAAGAAGTATTGGAAAAACTTCGCTCAGGCCGGACCCTACATCTTTGCTGGGTTCCCGGTCATAAAGGGATAGAAGGTAACGAAACGGCCGATGAGTTGGCAAAAGAGGGTGCAACAGTCGCTGAGTCGACGATCGACGTCCCAATCCGTTTGGGAGAAATCAAAAGGAGACAGGAGTTTGCAAGCAGGGAAGGCGTGGACAAAAGTGTGGGGCTGCAACATTTCTAAGACTATGTGCAAAACCTAGAATATTAGACTTACAAAATGGCTCATATCCCTGAAGAGAGAAAACTTAAGGCTCACGATGGGCATAGTGACTATATACTGCCTTCTGGCGTCACAAGCTTATAAGTTATGCCTCGTCAGTAGTGTGGACTGCAGGAAGAAACGGTTGATCACGTTCTGTGTTCGTGTCCTGCGCTCGCCAGGTCAAGGCTCCAGCTATTAAGGGCGGCAGAGTTGCCAGATCTCGGGGCAGCAATTAAGCTGGCTCCCAGAAAACTTCTAGTATTTGCCAAGAGGATGGAGTTATTCTATAACAAAAGTCCTGGTACCTGATTAGGGTTCTTCTGTTTGGTCGTCAAACAAATTCTGGTAATACTATGGATACATTAAATCTATATGAGGTCTTTATTGACCGGCCAGTTCAATCTAACCTAACCCACGGTACCAAAAGTTAAAGTATGGATACCATGCGTGATGAGGCCGGTGATACACTGCGATTTCTGCAGAATCAGAATCCGAATATACCGACACAGGATTGAAAAGTACTTATTGTATATCGGCCCATGAAGGAAGGCCAGTTTTACATCTTCAAAATAAACAAGCAGGCGTAGGATATATTGTACACGCAGCTGGGCCAAATTTCCTGGGGTACAAGGAGTATCACAACTCAGGAAAAGAAGTCCCGAGGATAACAATCCTAACACGCTAGAAGTGAGCGAAGTCGAAAAGGACCTCAAAAGACTAAGAGAAAAAGGACAGGTGGATGTAGTCGACGTCGCCATAAAGGTGTTAGAAGATGACCGACAGCCAAACGGTTCTATGAGTCGCACAGGGAAACACCCGGCAGAGCATTTACGAACCGAGAAAAGAAGTCCCGAGGATACCAATGGCAATGTGCAAGAGGGGAAGAGACTGAAAGGCGCCTCGAAAACTCTAAACCAAAAGGGCAAGGGGGACGAAGACGTTACGATGAAGGTGCTGGAGGGGGACAAACAGCCCAATGTTGCTGCCAGTCTTACAGATAAACCTGCAACACAGTAAATTCGCGTCAAACGAACTCCTCCTATCCTTTGTATGCCATTCTGCATATCGAGCGCCGACCATACGGCCATAGTAGTATAGCGCCATCAACTACAGGACGAACAGACTACCTGACTCCCTATCTGCGCTTCGAGGGAAATCTTAAAGCTGGTTACCCCATAAATTCAGAAAAGAAAATTTCAGAAACACATTTTTTCAGAAAACATTAGTCAGAACTCTTTTTTCAGAAAGCCAAAGTTCAGAACTCGCAACTCAGAAACAAAAATTCAGAAATCAAATATCAAAAGTCAAAGTTCAGAAGTCAAATTTCAGAAGTCAAAATTCAGAATGTAATCAGAGAGCAAAAAAACATAAATCTTTGCGCAAAATTAAATATTAATTTGCTCTCTGATTACCTTCTGAATTTTGACTTCTGAATTTTGACTTAAGAAATTTCACTTCTGAATTTTTTTTCAGCCGTCTGGTAACTTCCGTCTGGTGTTCCACAACAACGTCGAAAGAAGGCGTTATATCCAATCGAATTATGGATGTACTATGTATAATACCACCAAATTGAGTGAAGCCCGAACAAATAATTCTATCGAAGGGTGGCACAACGTCAGTCGAAGTGCGTTTGGGACACACCCAAACAAAATAAAAATACCCCGGCAAGCGTGTGTTTAATATTGTAAATTCATTTGTTGTTGTTGTTGTTGTTGTTATTGTTGTTGTATTAACGATAATCCCCGAAGGCTTTGGGGAGTGTTATCGATGTTGATGGTCTTTTGCCGGATATAGATTGATACGTTCCGGAAACAAATCACCATTAAGGTACTATCCCCACCATCTCGAGAACGATTATTATGACCACATTAAACCTTCTAGGCCATACCGCCCTGCCAACCCCTGATTCCATGAGGAAATTGGGGTCACCAGAGCCTTGCCTTGTAAATATGTGTATGATACATCCATATTTGTAACAGGATTCACCTCGCGTAGGTAAGGTTCACAATTGGGTTGCGCAAGCTTTGGAGCTATAAAGCTGTGTATTGCTCTTATCAACCGCTTGAATCCCTGTAAATTCCTTTGAAAAATATAAACGCGAAAACGATTTAATTAATTACATGCTTGCCATTGCACCCAATTAAAAATTTCAGATTGTGCTGCTTTCTCTTTATATGTACAAAATACCTTCCAAATAAATAAACGAGAGAAATTTAATGTTTTTTCTGTCGTCTGATTACTTTCTGTATTTAGATTTCTGAATTTTACCTTCTGAAATTTGACTTCTGAATTTTGACTACTTAAATTTGACTCGGCGGCCACCGTGGTGTGATGGTAGCGTGCTCCGCTTATCACACCGTATGCCCTGGGTTCAACTCCCGTGCAAAGCAACATCAAAATTTTAGAAATAAGGTTTTTCAATTAGAAGAAAATTTTTCTAAGCGGGGTCGCCCCTCGGCAGTGTTTGGCAAGCGCTCCGGGTGTATTTCTGCCATGAAAAGCTCTCAGTGAAAACTCATCTGCCTTGCAGATGCCGTTCGGAGTCGGCATAAAACATGTAGGTCCCGTCCGGCCAATTTGTAGGGAAAATCAAGAGGAGCACGACGCAAATTGCAAGAGAAGCTCGGCCTTAGATCTCTTCGGAGGTTATCGCGCCTTACATTTATTTTTTTTTTTTAAATTTGACTTATGAAATTTGACTTCTAAGCTTTGACTTCTGAATTTTGATTTTCTGAAAAAAGAATTCGGAATAATGTTTTCTGAAAAAATGTTTTTCTGATTTTTTGTTTTCTGAATTTATGGTGGATGTTTGGCGCAAGGGTGCTCAAATGGCGGACGAGACATTACATGTGTAAATTAAGCTCGCACTTTGGTGCGGAGCGTTTTTAAAAAAGAAACAACTATTTGAGTCATACTCCAAGACAAGACTGACTTTATTTTTCGTCTTACTATTACTTATAATCTAATTGTAAATTTAATATCACAGTTCTTTTGCGGATGACATCATTCTTACTACTACATATATATTTGTTATTTATAAATTTCCAAAGTGTGTGACTTCCAATGAAAGGATGTTTACATAATAAATTAAGAGTGCGTTCAAAGTGTTTACAGCCAAAAAAAAGCTGTGACTGTTCATAAAAATGTTTACAGAATAAATCTACATTTTCGTTTCAAGTTACATTTTGAGGCTGAAGCCGTTTCTATTTCCAATTTGAATTATGTTTATATTTTGGATTAAGCTGTCTAATGATTGGTGCTGTTAACTCGCCCCTCTCTAAAATGAATCGCCCCTGATTCAGCGATACTTTTTGACAGAATATTTATTCTATTTTGCAGCTCAAAGCAACATTTTTCTTGATTTTCGCTTAAGTTTTCTTGTTTCTTTGTTTGCATAAACACGATCAATTTATGAGTTACATAAAGGACTATTGCTAATGACATAATGGTTAACAATGACATTGTATTAGGATTTTCGGTATACGTATTTTTAATCTTTTCTAGAAAATTAATATTGGTGAATTTTAACATTTCATCATTTGAATTTACAAACTGAAGTATTTCATAATTTTTGAAATGATGTTGATTTAGAAATTTTGTAATCTTCATTGTAGGGTTTTAATATGTCTTATTATCTATGCTTAGAACTGTTTCAAATGTTATAAAAATGTGCCGTTTATTCTAGTTTTATTGACAGTGTGTTTTCCTGAAACTAATATGGCCCCAACTCTTATTATGTCAATTGGTCTATTATATAATAGTCTGTAGTAGTTGAATATGAATGCTTTGCTTTTTCTTGTCAAAAATACAAATTTTCTTCATTGTACAAGGTGTCGTAATATGTGAGATTTGATATATAAAGAGAATTTCCAAATGATACATATAATAATGTCTGTCCGTTCTCAATTAAAATATATTCATCATTGGCATAATCTATTATGTCCGTCCAAATGGGATCAATCAGAAGCATGAAAACAATCATCCAGAACATCTAAAAAAATATTCAACTTTTAATATTATCTTTATGAACTATTCTGCTTCTATTAGGCTTTAACTTATTTCTTTCTCCTACAATCTTTTCATATATTGTTTCACCTATGTGGTATTCTTTATCTACCATAGCTTTGTTATGAAACGCAAGCATTTTTTCTTGCGCTTGTTTAAGGTTATTTGGTAATTTTTCATGATTTATTTTATTATGAAAAATGTCTGTAGGTCGAAATTTTGTGATAATGTTGTGTTGCTCTTAAAATAGCTTCTAAATCGGTTACTATATTGTATTCCCCTTTAATACATCTTTTTATTTCTAATATTGTAGAATGGACTCTTTCAATTTGCCCATTTGTTATAATATGTCTTGGACTTCAAAACTAAATTTGAATATTCAATCGTTGCACGACTTGAATTGAGGTGTTGTGAAATTTGGCTCGTTATCTAAAGTTATTCCTTTCACATCTTGGAAAGTTGGAAGAACTTCTATAATTTTTTCTTCAATATTGGATTTGTGCTCTGTGTTCTTTAGTATTAAAAACTTCAAATAGACATCGATACATGTGATAAATTTCAATCCCTGAGCATAAAAAATATCCAATTGGAGCTGCTCTCCCTCTCTTTCCGGTATTGGAGCTTCACTTATTAGAACTTTCTTCGGATATCTATCATTACTTACTTACTTAATTGGCGCTTAACCGTCTAAACGTCTATCATACATATTTTTATTACAGGTTATACAGTTGAACTTTCTGAATAAGAAATGGAAAATCTGAATATGAGTTGTAATTTTCTGAATATTAAATGGAAATTCTGAATATGAATTGTAACTTTCTAAATATCAATTGTAACTTTCTGAATATCAGTTGAAATTTTCTGAATATGAATTGAGATTTTCTGAATATTAAATGGAAATGCTGAATATGAATTTTAACTTTCTGAATATGAAGTTGAATTCTGAATAAGAATTGTAACTTTCTGAATATGAAATGGAAATTCTGAATATGAATTTGTAATATTGTGAATATGAAATGTAACTTTCTGAAAATGAAATGGAAATTCTGAATATGAAATGTGATTTTCTGAATTTGAAATGGAAATTCTGAATATGAATTGTGATTTTCTGAATACTAAATGGAAATTCTGAATATGAGTTGTAATTTTCTGAGTATGAATTGTAATTATATTAATATTAAATGGAAATTCTGAATATGAATTGTAACTTTCTAAATATCAATTGTAACTTTCTGAATATCAGTTGAAACTTTCTGAATATGAGTTGAAATTTTCTAAATATTAAATGGAAATTCTGAATACTAATTTGTAATATTGTGAATATGAAATGTAACTTTCTGAAAATGAAATGGGAATTCTGAATATGAAATGTGATTTTCTGTATTTGAAATGGAAATTCTGAATATGAATTGTAATTATCTTAATATTAAATGGAAATTCTGAATATGAATTGTAACTTTCTGAAAATGAAATGGAAATTCTGAATAGGAAATGTGATATTATGAATTTGAAATGGAAATTCTGAATATGAATTGTAATTACCTGATTATTAAATGGAAATTCTGAATATGGATTGTAACTTTCTAAATATCAATTGTAACTTTCTGAATATCAGTTGAAACTTTCTGAATATGAATTGAAATTTTCTGAAAATTAAATGCAAATTCTGAATATGAATTGTAACTTTCTGAATATGAATTGTAATATTCTGAATATGAATTGTAATTTCTGAATATGAATTTTAATATTCTGAATATGAGTTGGAACTTTCTGATAATGAAATGTAAATTCTGAATATGAAATGTGATTTTCTGAATATGAAATGGAAATTCTGAATATGAATTGTAACTTTCTAAATATCAATTGTAACTTTCTGAATATCAGTTGAAACTTTCTGAATATGAATTGAAATTTTCTGAATATTAAATGCAAATTCTGAATATGAATTGTAATTTTCTGTATATTACTTGGAAATTCTGGATATTAATTGTAACTTTCTTTCTAAATATCAGTTGAAACTTTCTGAGTATGAATTGAAATTTTCTGAATATTAAATGGAAGTTCTGAATATGAATTGTAACTTTCTGAATATGAATTGTAATATTCTGAATATGAATTTTAACTTTTGGAATATGAATTGTAATATTCTGAATATGAGTTGTAACTTTCTGATAATGAAATGGAAATTGTGAATATGAAATGTAATTTTCTGAATATGAAATGGAAGTTCTGAATATGAATTGTAACTTTCTGAATATGAATTGTAATATTCTGAATATTACAATTCATATTCAGAACTTCCATTTCATATTCAGAAAATTACATTTCATATTCAGAATTTCCATTTCATTATCAGAAAGTTACAACTCATATTCAGAATATTACAATTCATATTCAGAAAGTTACAATTCATATTCAGAAAGTTACAATTCATATTCAGAACTTCCATTTAATATTCAGAAAATTTCAATTCATATTCAGAAAGTTTCAACTGATATTCAGAAAGTTACAACTGATATTTAGAAAGAAAGTTACAATTCATATTCAGAATTTCCAAGCAATATACAGAAAATTAAAATTCATATTCAGAATTTGCATTTAATATTCAGAAAATTTCAATTCATATTCAGAAAGTTTCAACTAATATTCAGAAAGTTACAATTGATATTCAGAAAGTTACAATTCATATTCAGAATTTCCATTTCATATTCAGAAAATCACATTTCATATTCAGAATTTACATTTCATTATCAGAAAGTTGCAACTCATATTCAGAATATTGCAATTCATATTCAGAAATTCCAATTCATATTCAGAATATTACAATTCATATTCAGAAAGTAACAATTCATATTCAGAATTTGCATTTAATTTTCAGAAAATTTCAATTCATATTCAGAAAGTTCAACTGATATTCAGAAATTTACAATTGATATTTAGAAAGTTACAATTCATATTAAGAATTTCCATTTAATATTCATATAATTACAACTCATATTCAGAAAGTTACAACTAATATTCAGAATTTCCATTTAATATTCAGAAAATTTGAACTCATATCCAGAAAGTTTCAACTGATATTCAGAAAGTTACAATTGATATTTAGAAAGTTACAATTCATACTCAGAATTTCCATTTAATATTCAGGTAATTCCAATTCATATTCAGAATTTCCATTTCAAATTCATAATATCACATTTCATATTCAGAATTTCCATTTCATTTTCAGAAAGTTACAATTCATATTCAGAATTTCCATTTAATATTAAGATAATTACAATTCATATTGAGAAAGTTACAACTAATATTCAGAATTTCCATTTAATATTCAGAAAATTTCAACTCATATTCAGAAAGTTTCAACTGATATTCAGAAAGTTACAATTGTTATTTCGAAAGTTACAATGCACATTCAGAATTTTCATTTAATATTCAGGCAATTACAATTCATATTCAGAATTCCCATTTCAAAATTCATAATATCACATTTCATATTCAGAATTTCCATTTCATTTTCAGAAAGTTACAATTCATATTCAGAATTCCATTTAATATTAAGATAATTACAATTCATATTCAGAAAGTTACAACTAATATTCAGAATTTCCATTTAATATTCAGAAAATTTCAACTCATATTCAGAAAGTTTCAACTGATATTCAGAAAGTTACAATTGATATTTAGAAAGTTACAATTCATATTCAGAATTTCCATTTAATATTCATATAATTACAATTCATACTCAGAAAATTACAGCTCATATTCAGAATTTCCATTTAGTATTCAGAAATTCACAATTCATATTCAGAATTTCCATTTCAAATTCAGAAAATCACATTCCATATTCAGAATTCCCATTTCATTTTCAGAAAGTTACATTTCATATTCACAATATTACAAATTCATATTCAGAATTTCCATTTCATATTCAGAAAGTTACAATCCTTATTCAGAATTCCACTTCATATTCAGAAAGTACAATTCATATTCAGAATTTCCATTTAGTATTCAGAAAATCTCAATTCATATTCAGAAAATTTCAACTGATATTAAGGAAGTTACAATTGATATTCAGAAAGTTACAATTCATATTCAGAATTCCATTTCATATTCAGAAAGTTACAATTCATTATCAGAATTTCCATTTCATATTCAGAAAATCACATTTCATATTCAGAATTTCCTTTTCATTTTCAGAAAGTTGCAATTCGTATTCAGAATATTACAATTCATATTCAGAATTTCCATTTCATATTCAGAAATTTACAATTCTTATTCAGAATTCCGCTTCATATTCAGAAAGTAAAAATTCATATTCAGAATTTTCATTTAATTTTTAGAAAGTTACAATTCATATACAGAATATTACAATTCATATTCAGAATTTGCATTTTTTAATCAGAAAGTTACAATTCATATTCAGAATTCCCCTTCATATTCAGAAAGTTACAACTCATATTCAGAATTTCCATTTAATATTCAGAAAATGTCAATTCGTATTCAGAAAATTCCAGCTGATATTCAGAAAGTTACAATTGATATTCAGAAAGTTACAATTCATATTCAGAATTTCCATTTAATATTCAAAAAATTACAATATATTTAGAAAGTTACAATTCATATTCAGAATTTCCATTTAATATTCAGAAAACTGCAATTCATATTCAGAATTTCCATTTCATATTCAGAAAATCACATTTCATATTCAGAATTTCCATTTCATTATCAATTCATATTCAGAAAGTTACAATTCATATTCATAATATTACATTTCATATTCAGAAAGTTACAATTCATATTCAGAATTTCCATTTAATATTAAGATAATTACAACTCATATTCAGAAAGTTACAATTAATATTCAGAATTTCCATTTAATATTCAGAAAATTTCAATTCATATTCAGAAAGTTTCAACTGATATTCAGAAAGTTAAAATTGATATTTAGAAAGTTACAATTCATATTCAGAATTTCCATTTAATATTCAGAAAATTACAATTCATATTCAGAGAGGTAAAATTAATATTAATATTCATAATTTCCATTTGATATTCAGAAATTTTCAATTCATATTCAGAAAGTCTCAACTGATATTCTGAAAGTTACAATTGATATTTAGAAAGTTACAATTCATATTCAGAATTCCCCTTCATATTCAGAAAGTTAAAACTCATATTCAGAATTTCCATTTAATATTCAGAAAATGTCAATTCGTATTCAGAAAATTCCAGCTGATATTCAGAAAGTTACAATTGATATTCAGAAAGTTACAATTCATATTCAGAATTTCCATTTAATATTCAAAAAATTACAATATATTTAGAAAGTTACAATTCATATACAGAATTTCCATTTAATATTCAGAAAATTACAATTCATATTCAGAATTTCCATTTCATATTCAGAAAATCACATTTCATATTCAGAATTTCCATTTCATTATCAGAAAGTTACAACTCATATTCAGAATTTTACAATTCATATTCAGAAAGTTACAATTCATATTCATAATATTACATTTCATATTCAGAAAGTTACAATTCATATTCAGAATTTCCATTTAATATTAAGATAATTACAACTCATATTCAGAAAGTTACAATTAATATTCAGAATTTCCATTTAATATTCAGAATATTTCAATTCATATTCAGAAAGTTTCAACTGATATTCAGAAAGTTACAACTGATATTTAGAAAGTTACAATTCATATTCAGAATTTCCATTTAATATTCAGAAAATTACAATTCATATTCAGAAAGTTAAAATTAATAT
Organism: Eurosta solidaginis; assembly: GCF_040869045.1. Taxonomy (NCBI): domain Eukaryota; kingdom Metazoa; phylum Arthropoda; class Insecta; order Diptera; family Tephritidae; genus Eurosta; species Eurosta solidaginis. Next base: position 2,164 of record NW_027137023.1, on the reverse strand, counting down.
TAATATTCATAATTTCCATTTGATATTCAGAAAATTTCAATTCATATTCAGAAAGTCTCAACTGATATTCAGAAAGTTACAATTGATATTTAGAAAGTTACAATTCACTGATCAAAAACATTTATCTTTAAATTTCAAATCTCCGCCTTTATATACAATTTTCATGTCTAAAAATATATTTTGTCCATCCGCACTATGCGTGGTAAAAATAATAAAACATTATGACGACGACGACGACGACGACTGGTGCACCGGCAAAGGTAATCAGCAGAGGAAGCAATTTTCCGATCGACAGCATCGGCCGTAGGTCATGATTGCTAAGTCATGATCTGGGAAATTGCTTCTTCTGCTGATTACCTTTGCCGGTGCACCAGTCGTCGTCGTCGTCGTCATAATGTTTTATTATTTTTACCACGCATAGTGCGGATGGACAAAATATATTTTTAGACATGAAAATTGTATATAAAGGCGTGGATTTGAAATTTAAAGTTAAATGTTTTTGAACAGTGACAGTGAAAATAGTGTGTGTAGTTAGTGTTATTCACCTGAAAATAATGTTGAGGAAACAAGTGAAGATGAATCGCGAACTGGTGGTGATCGACGATGTGTCGCCGGTAATGACAGAAAACGAAGAGGAAGCGATATTAGAAGAGATGACGAGATTGACGAAGATCAAATTCAACTACTAAGATGGTGGAAGTGGCTCTGACGAAGGAGAAAAAAAGGAAACGGAAATCAGACAATCAGGAAACAACGAAAAAGATGAAATTAAGTATAGATGGCGAAATGAGGAAGGCATCGATTCTACCGGAGAATTCGTGCAATATTTCTCTTCTTTCTGTGCTGCTGGGGATATGGACGACGGAATTTCTTTTAGATATAAATTCGACATTGGAGATATTGATATCTCTCTCTTTGGTGGAGAAGATGTACGAGGCGAAGAGTTACCTGCACACTCTGATGGAATCGATGGCTTGTGTTCAGAAGCAACTGGTGAAACAAAACAAAGAATTGGGTAATACAAATAATTTATATAATATAAAAATATATATTAAAAAAAATAAATGTAAGCCGCGATAACCTCCGAAGAGATCTAAGGCCGAGCTTCTCTTCCAATTTGCGTCTTGCTCCTCTTGATTTTTCCATTGAATAAACATCCCATTTCTCACGCTTCGGTTTTCAGGGGCAAATCCGATGCAACGCTTATATTGTGAATAATAAATTAAGTTATAAATAAGAGCAATTGTGGAAAATAAAGGCAGTTTGGTTTCTGAGTTTGGTGTCAATGTTACACTCTGTAACTAACCATACAAAATTCTTATTATTTTCTAAAAACCCCTCCTAAAGTAGGAGGCGCCCGGCGTGTGGGGCACGCGTTGTAAAAAATAAGTATCGTCAAAGAGAAAGAATAAAAAAACACAAAAGTTAAACAACAAAATTTTTTAAATAAGTATCGTCAAAGGACGAGAAAGAATAAAAAAAAAATACAAAAGTTAAACAACAAAATTTTTAAATAAGTATCGTCAAAGGACGAGAAAGAACAAAAAAAATACAAAAGTTAAACAACAAAATTTTGTAAATAAGTATCGTCACTGGACGAGAAAGAACAAAAAACACAAAAGTAAAACAACAAAAAATTGTTTTCAAAACGTTAACTAACTACCATTGTGAATTCATACAAGTGGTTTAAAAAAAACATTGACAATAGTAAACAGCTTCAATCATCTGTTGAATCGCTGTTCGAATACTTAAATCATTTAATGTGAAGTTCGTGGGTTGAAATTTGAAAATTGACAAGAAAAATACAAGTGAGCAGCTAACAGCAAAATAAGTCCATGGAGAAATAAATTTAATAAAGTGTGCAAAAACGAAAACAAATTTAAAAATCTAATTCTTGAATTACTCGTATCACAACAACAACAAAACAAACATACAACCATAACGTTAAATAAGAGGAAGAAGTAAATGAGAGGAGAAGAGCAGTTCAAAAAGGAGCAGAGGAAAAAATAGGAAGCTGTATATAAATTCGATGTTACAGGACCAGTGAGAGCAGCAGTACGGCAGTGAAGTAAGATTAATTTTTATGCTATTTATTGACTAAAGATTCATTCTTGTACTTAATATGAATTGTGATTTTCTGAATACTAAATGGAAATTCTGAATA